>NW_027211930.1:0-180859 GCF_036971445.1 Narcine bancroftii
AGAGGCGGGGAATCAGAGCTGGGGAATCAGAGGCAGGGAATCAGAGTTGGGGATTCAGAGGCGGGGAATCAGAGCTGGGGAATCAGAGGCGGGGAATCAGAGGCGGGGAAATAGATATGGGGAAACAGAGGCGGGGAATTAGAGGCGGGGAAACAGAGGCGGGGAATCAGATATGGGGAATCAGAGGTGGGGAATCAGAGGCAGGGAATCAGATGTGCGGAATCAGAGATGGGGAATCAGAGGCAGGGATCAGAATCAGAAGCGGGGAATCAGAGGCCGGGATCAGAGGCCGGGAATCAGATGCCGGGAATAAGAGGCCAGGAATCAGAGTCCGGGAATCAGAGATGGGGAATCAGAGGCGGGGAATGAAATATGGGGAATCAGAGGCGGGGTATCAGAGGCGGGGAAACAGAGGCGGGGAATCTGATATGGGGAATCAGGGTGGCGAATGAAAGGCGGTGAATCAGAGATGGTGAATCAGAGGCGGGGAATCAGAGCTGGGGAATCAGAGGCGGGGAATCAGAGTTGGGGAATCAGAGGCGGGGAATCAGATATGGGGAAACAGATGCGGGGAATCAGATATGGGGAATCAGAGGTGGGGAATCAGAGGATGGGAAACAGAGGCAGGGAATCAGAGGCAAGGAGTCAGAGGCGGGGAATCAGAGGCAGGGAATCAGATGTGCAGAATCAGAGATGGGGAATCAGAGGCAGCGAATCAGAGGCGGGGAATCAGAGGCGGCGAATCAGAGGCCGGGAATCAGAGGCCGGGAATCAGAGGCCGGGAATCAGAGGCCGGCAATCAGAGGCCGGGAATCAGAGGCGGGGAATCTGAGGAAGGGAATCAGATGTGGGGAATCAGAGGCGGGGAATCAGAGCTGGGGAATCAGAGGCGGGGAATCAGAGTTTGGGAATCAGAGGCGTGGAATTAGATATGGGGAAACAGAGGCGGGGAATCAGAGGCGGGGAAACAGAGCTGGGGAATCAGAGGCGGGGAAATCAGAGTTGGGGAATCGGAGGCGGGGAATCAGATATGGGGAATCAGAGGCGGGGAATTAGAGGCACGGAAAGAGAGGCGGGGAATCAGATATGGGGAATCAGAGGTGGGGAATCAGGGGTGGGGTATCAGAGGTTGTGTATCAGACACGGGGATTCAGAGGCGGGGAATCAGAGGCAGGGAATCAGATGTGCGGAATCAGAGATGGGGAATCAGAGGCAGGGAATCAGATGTGCGGAATCAGAGATGGGGAATCAAAGGCAGGGAATCAGAATCAGAAGCAGGGAATCAGAGGCCGGGAATCAGAGGCCGGAATCAGATGCCGGGAATAAGAGGCCGGGAATCAGAGGTGGGGAATCAGAGTCCGGGAATCAGAGATGGGGATTCAGAGGCGGGGAATGAGATATGGGGAATCAGAGGCGGGGAATCAGAGGCGGGGAAACAGAGGCAGGGAATCAGATATGGCGAATCAGAGGTGGCGAATCAAAGGCGGTGAATCAGAGATGGGGAATCAGAGGCCGGGAATCAGAGGCAGGGAATCAAACACGGGGAATCAGAGGAGGGGAATCAGAATTAGGGAATCAGAGGCGGGGAATCAGAGGCAGGTTATCAGACACGGGGATTCAGAGGCTGGGAATCAGATGGGGGGAATCAAAGGCGGGGAATGAAGCTGGGGAATCAGAGGCAGGGAATCAGAATTGGGGAATCAGAGGCGGGGAATCAGAGTTGGGGAATCAGAGGCGGGGAATCAGAGCTGCGGAATCAGAGGTGGGGATCAGAGTCGGGGAATCAGAGGCAGTGGATCAAACACGGGGAATCAGAGGCGGGGAATCAGAGCTGGGGAATCAGAGGCGGGGAATCAGAGTTGGGGAATCAGAGGCGGGGAATCAGAGCTGCGGAATCAGAGGTGGGGATCAGAGTCGTGGAATCAGAGGCAGGGAATCAGATGTGCGGAATCAGAGATGGGGAATCAGAGGTGGGGAATCAGAGGCTGTGAATCAGAGATGGGGAATCAGAGGCGGGGAATCAGAGGCAAGAAATCAGACACGGGGTTTCAGAGGCTGGGAATCAGACGGGGGAATCAAAGGCGGGGAATCAGAGCTGGGGAATCAGAGGCAGGGAATCAGAGTTGGGGATTCAGAGGCGGGGAATCAGATATGGGGAAACAGAGGCGGGGAATCAGAGGCAGGGAATAGAACGCGGGGAATCAGAGGCAGGGAATCAGAGTTGGGGCATCAGAGGTTGGGAATTAGATATGGGGAAACAGAGGCGGGGAATCAGAGGCGGGGAATCAAACACGGGGAATCAGAGGCGGGGAATCATAGCTGGCGAATCAGAGGCTGGGAATCAGAGGTGGGGAATCAGAGGCGGGGAATCAGATATTGGGAATCAGAGGTGGGGAATCAGAGGCGGGGAAACAGAGGTGGGGAATCAGATATGGGGTATCAGAGGTGGGGAATCAGAGGTTGTGAATCAGAGATGGGGAATCAGAGGCGGGGAATCAGACGCCGGTAATCAGACGCGGGGAATCAGAGGCGGTGAATCAGAGCTGGGAAATTAGAGGCAGGGAATCAGAGTTGGGGATTCAGAGGCGGGGAATCAGATATGGGGAAACAGAGGCGGGTAATCAGATGCGGGCAAATAGAGGCGGGGATCAGATATGGGGAAACAGAGGCGGGGAATCAGAGGCGGAGAAACAGAGGCGGGGAATCAGATATGGGGAATCAGAGGTGGGGAATCAGAGGTTGGGAATCAGAGGCTGGGAATCAGAGGCTGAGAATCAGATGCATGGAATCAGATGCGGGGAATCAGAGGCGGGGAATCAGAGCTGGGGAATCAGAGGTGGGGAATCAAAGTTGGGGAATCAGAGGCGGGGACTTAGATATGGGGAAACAGAGGCGGGGAATCAGAGGCGGGGAAACAGAGGCGGGGAATCAGATATGGGGAATCAGAGGTGGGGAATCAGAGGCAGGGAATTAGATTTGCGGAATCAGAGATGGGGAATCAGAAGCAGGGAATCAGAGGACGGGAATCAGAGGCCGGAATCAGATGCCGGGAATAAGAGGTCGGGAATCAGAGGTGGGGAATCAGAGTCCGGGAATCAGAGATGGGGAATCAGAGGCGGGGAATGAGAAATGGGGAATCAGAGGCGGGGAATCAGAGGCGGGGAAACAGAGGCGAGGAATCAGATATGGGGAATCAGAGGTGGCGAATGAAAGGCGGTGAATCAGAGATGGGGAATCAGAGGCGGGGAATCAGAGGCAGGGAATCAAACACGGGGAATCAGAGGCGGGGAATCAGAGCTGGGGAATCAGAGGCGGGGAATCAGAGTTGGGGAATCAGAGGCGGGGAATCAGAGCTGCGGAATCAGAGGTGGGGATCTGAGTCGGGGAATCAGAGGCAGGGACTTAGATATTGGGAAACAGAGGCGGGGAATCAAAGGTGGGGAAACAGAGGCGGGGAATCAGATATGGGGAATCAGAGGTGGGGAATCAGAGGCAGGGAATTAGATTTGCGGAATCAGAGGCAGGGAATCAGAAACAGACGCAGGGAATCAGAGGCCGTGAATCAGAGGCCGGAATCAGATGCCGGGAATAAGAGGCCGGGAATCAGAGGTGGGGAATCAGAGTCCGGGAATCAGAGATGGGGATTTAGAGGCGGGGAATGAGATATGGGGAATCAGAGGCGGGGAATCAGAGGCGGGGAAACAGAGGCGGGGAATCAGATATGGGGAATCAGAGCTGGGGAATCAGAGGCAGGGGATCAAACACGGGGAATCAGAGGCGGGGAATCACAGCTGGGGAATCAGAGGTGGGGAATCAGAGTTGGGGAATCAGAGGCGGGGAATCAGAGCTGGGGAATCAGAGGTGGGGAATCAGAGTCGGGGAATCAGAGGCAGGGAATCGGATGTGCGGAATCAGAGATGGGGAATCAGAGGTGGGGAATCAGAGGCGGTCTATCTGAGATGGGGAATCAGAGGCGTGGAATCAGAGGCAGGTTTTCAGACACGGGGATTCAGAGGCTGGGAATCAGACGGGGGGAATCAAAGGCGGGGAATGAAGCTGGGGAATCAGTGGCAGGGAATCAGAGTTGGGGATTCAGAGGCGGGGACTTAGATATGGGGAAACAGAGGCGGGGAATCAGAGGCGGGGAAACAGAGGCGGGGAATCAGATATGGGGAATCAGAGGTGGGGAATCAGAGGCAGGGAATTAGATTTGCGGAATCAGAGATGGGGAATCAGAAGCAGGGAATCAGAGGCCGGGAATCAGAGGCCGGAATCAGATGCCGGGAATAAGAGGCCGGGAATCAGAGGTGGGGAATCAGAGTCCGGGAATCAGAGATGGGGAATCAGAGGCGGGGAATGAGATATGGGGAATCAGAGGCGGGGAATCAGAGGCGGGGAAACAGAGGCGAGGAATCAGATATGGGGAATCAGAGGTGGCGAATCAAAGGCGGTGAATCAGAGATGGGGAATCAGAGGCGGGAAATCAGAGGCAGGGGATCAAACACGGGGAATCAGAGGCGGGGAATCAGAGCCGAGGAATCAGAGGCGGGGAATCAGAGTTGGGGAATCAGAGGTGGGGAATCAGAGTTGGGGTATCAGAGGCAGGGACTTAGATATTGGGAAACAGAGGCGGGGAATCAAAGGTGGGGAAACAGAGGCGGGGAATCAGATATGGGGAATCAGAGGTGGGGAATCAGAGGCAGGGAATTAGATTTGCGGAATCAGAGGCAGGGAATCAGAAACAGACGCAGGGAATCAGAGGCCGGGAATCAGAGGCCGGAATCAGATGCCGGGAATAAGAGGCCGGGAATCAGAGGTGGGGAATCAGAGTCCGGGAATCAGAGATGGGGAGTCAGAGGCGGGGAATGAGATATGGGGAATCAGAGGCGAGGAATCAGAGGCGGGGAAACAGAGGCGGGGAATCAGATATGGGGAATCAGAGCTGGGGAATCAGAGGCAGGGGATCAAACACGGGGAATCAGAGGCGGGGAATCACAGCTGGGGAATCAGAGGTGGGGAATCAGAGTTGGGGAATCAGAGGCGGGGATTCAGAGCTGGGGAATCAGAGGTGGGGAATCAGAGTCGGGGAATCAGAGGCAGGGAATCGGATGTGCGGAATCAGAGATGGGGAATCAGAGGTGGGGAATCAGAGGCGGTGAATCTGAGATGGGGAATCAGAGGCGTGGAATCAGAGGCAGGTTTTCAGACACGGGGATTCAGAGGCTGGGAATCAGACGGGGGGAATCAAAGGCGGGGAATGAAGCTGGGGAATCAGAGGCAGGGAATCAGAGTTGGGGATTCAGAGGCGGGGAATCAGATATGGGGAAACAGAGGCGGGGAATCAGAGGCAGGCAAACAGAGGCGGGGAATTAGATATGGGGAATCAGTGGTGGGGAATCAGAGGTGGTGAATCAGAGATGGGGAATCACAGGCGGGGAATCAGAGGCAGGGAATAGAACGCGGGGAATCAGAGGCAGGGAATCAGAGCTGGGGAATAAGAGGCGGGGAATCATAGTTGGGAATCAGAGGCGGGGAATCAGATATGGGGAAACAGAGGCGGGGAATCAGGGGCGGGGAAACAGAGGCGGGGAATCAGATATGGGGAATCGGATGTGGGGAATCAGAGGCGGGGAATCAGAGCTGTGGAATCAGAGGCGGG
The DNA here is from genome assembly GCF_036971445.1 of Narcine bancroftii. NCBI lineage: Eukaryota > Metazoa > Chordata > Chondrichthyes > Torpediniformes > Narcinidae > Narcine > Narcine bancroftii. The sequence goes on from NW_027211930.1 coordinate 5,660, forward strand.
GAATCAGAGTTGGGGCATCAGAGGTGGGGAATTAGATATGGGGAAACAGAGGCGGGGAATCAGAGGCGTGGAAACAGAGGCGGGGAATCAGATATGGGGAATCAGAGGTGGGGAATCAGAGGCAGGTAATCAGATGTGCGGAATCAGAGATGGGGAATCAGAGGCAGGGAATCAGAATCAGAAGCGGGGAGTCAGAGGACGGGAATCAGAGGCCTGGAATCAGATGCTGGGAATAAGAGGCCGGGAATCAGAGGTGGGGAATCAGAGTCCGGGAATCAGAGATGGGGAGTCAGAGGCGGGGAATGAGATATGGAGAATCAGAGGCGGGGAATCAGAGGCGGGGAAACAGAGGTGGGGAATCAGATATGGGGAATCAGAGGTGGCGAATCAAAGGCAGTGAATCAGAGATGGGGAATCAGAGGCGGGGAATCAGAGGCAGGGAATCAAACACGGGGAATCAGAGGCGGGGAATCAGAGCTGGGGAATCAGAGGCTGGGAATCAAAGTTGGGGAATCAGAGGCAGGGAATCAGATATGGGGAAACAGGGGCGGGGAATCAGAGGCGGGGAAACAGAGGCAGGGAATCAGATATGGGGAATCAGAGGCGGGGAATTAGAGTTGGGGAATCAGAGGCGGGGAATCAGAGGCGGGGAAACAGAGGCGGGGAATCAAACACGGGGAATCAGAGGTGGGGAATCAGAGGTTGGGAATCAGATGCAGGGAATCAGAGGCGGGGAATCAGAGGCGGGGAATCAGAGGCAGGGAATCAGATGTGCGGAATCGGAGATGGGGAATCAGAGGCAGGGAATCAGAGGCGGGGAATCAGAGGCGGGGAGTCAGAGGCCGGGAATCAGATATGGGGAAACAGAGGCGGGGAAACAGAGGCTGGGGATCAGATATGGGGAATCAGAGGTGGGGAATCAGAGGTTGGGAATCAGAGGCAGGGAATCAGAGGCTTGGAATCAGATGCAGGGAATCAGATGCGGGGAATCAGAGGCGGGGAATCAGAGCTGGGGAATCAGATGCTGGGAATCAAAGTTGGGGAATCAGAGGCAGGGAATCAGATATGGGGTAACAGGGGTGGGGAATCAGAGGCGGGGAAACAGAGGCGGGGAATCAGATATGGGGAATCAGAGGCGGGGAATTAGAGTTGGGGAATCAGAGGCGGGGAATCAGAGGCGGGGAAACAGAGGCGGGGAATCAAACACGGGGAATCAGAGGTGGGGAATCAGAGTTTGGGAATCAGAGGCAGGGAATCAGAGGCGGGGAATCAGAGGCGGGGAATCAGAGGCAGGGAATCAGATGTGCGGAATCGGAGATGGGGAATCAGAGGCAGGGAATCAGAGGCGGGGAATCAGAGGCGGGGAACCAGAGGCCGGGAATCAGATATGGGGAAACAGAGGCGGGGAATCAGAGGCGGGGAAACAGAGGTTGGGAATCAGAGGCAGGGAATAAGAGGCTTGGAATCAGATGCAGGGAATCAGATGCGGGGAATCAGAGGCGGGGAATCAGAGCTGGGGAATCAGAGGTGGGGAATTAGAGTTGTGGAATCAGAGGCGGGGACTTAGATATTGGGAAACAGAGGCGGGGAATCAGAGGCGGGGAAACAGAAGCGGGGAATCAGATATGGGGAATCAGAGAGCGGGAATCAGAGGCAGGGAATCAGATGTGCGGAATCAGAGATGGGGAATCAAAGGCAGGGAATCAGAATCAGTAGCAGGGAATCAGAGGTGGGGAATCAGAGTCCGGGAATCAGAGATGGGGATTCAGAGGCGGGGAATGAGATATGGGGAATCAGAGGCGGGGAATCAGAGGCGGGGAAACAGAGGCGGGGAATCAGATATGGGGAATCAGAGGTGGCGAATCAAAGGCGGTGAATCAGAGTTGGGGAATCAGAGGCCGGGAATCAGAGGCAGGGAATCAAACACGGGGAATCAGAGGCGGGGAATCATAGCTGGCGAATCAGAGGCGGGGAATCAGAGGTGGGGAATCAGAGGCGGGGAATCAGATATTGGGAATCAGAGGTGGGGAATCAGAGGCGGGGAAACAGAGGCGGGGAATCAGATATGGGGTATCAGAGGTGGGGAATCACAGGTTGTGAATCAGAGATGGGGAATCAGAGGCGGGGAATCAGAGGCCGGTAATCAGACGCGGGTAATCAGACGCGGGGTATCAGAGGCGGGGAATCAGAGCTGGGAAATTAGAGGCAGGGAATCAGAGTTGGGGATTCAGAGGCGGGGAATCAGATATGGGGAAACAGAGGCGGGGAATCAGATGCGGGCAAATAGAGGCGGGGATCAGATATGGGGAAACAGAGGCGGGGAATCAGAGGCGGGGAAACAGAGGCGTGGAATCAGATATGGGGAATCAGAGGTGGTTAATCAGAGGCGGGGAATCAGAGGCAGGGAATCAGAGATGGGGATTCAGAGGCGGGGAATGAGATATGGGGAATCAGAGGCGGGGAATCAGAGGCGGGGAAACAGAGGCGGGGAATCAGATATGGGGAATCAGAGGTGGCGAAACAAAGGCGGTGAATCAGAGATGGGGAATCAGAGGCCGGGAATCAGAGGCAGGGAATCAAACACGGGGAATCAGAGGCGGGGAAACAGAGGCGGGGAATCAGATATGGGGTATCAGAGGTGGGGAATCAGAGGTTGTGAATCAGAGATGGGGAATCAGAGGCGGGGAATCAGAGGCCGGTAATCAGAATCAGAAGCGGGGAGTCAGAGGACGGGAATCAGAGGCCTGGAATCAGATGCTGGGAATAAGAGGCCGGGAATCAGAGGTGGGGAATCAGAGTCCGGGAATCAGAGATGGGGAGTCAGAGGCGGGGAATGAGATATGGAGAATCAGAGGCGGGGAATCAGAGGCGGGGAAACAGAGGTGGGGAATCAGATATGGGGAATCAGAGGTGGCGAATCAAAGGCAGTGAATCAGAGATGGGGAATCAGAGGCGGGGAATCAGAGGCAGGGAATCAAACACGGGGAATCAGAGGCGGGGAATCAGAGCTGGGGAATCAGAGGCTGGGAATCAAAGTTGGGGAATCAGAGGCAGGGAATCAGATATGGGGAAACAGGGGAGGGGAATCAGAGGCGGGGAAACAGAGGCAGGGAATCAGATATGGGGAATCAGAGGCGGGGAATTAGAGTTGGGGAATCAGAGGCGGGGAATCAGAGGCGGGGAAACAGAGGCGGGGAATCAAACACGGGGAATCAGAGGTGGGGAATCAGAGGTTGGGAATCAGATGCAGGGAATCAGAGGCGGGGAATCAGAGGCGGGGAATCAGAGGCAGGGAATCAGATGTGCGGAATCGGAGATGGGGAATCAGAGGCAGGGAATCAGAGGCGGGGAATCAGAGGCGGGGAATCAGAGGCCGGGAATCAGATATGGGGAAACAGAGGCGGGGAAACAGAGGCTGGGGATCAGATATGGGGAATCAGAGGTGGGGAATCAGAGGTTGGGAATCAGAGGCAGGGAATCAGAGGCTTGGAATCAGATGCAGGGAATCAGATGCGGGGAATCAGAGGCGGGGAATCAGAGCTGGGGAATCAGATGCTGGGAATCAAAGTTGGGGAATCAGAGGCAGGGAATCAGATATGGGGAAACAGGGGTGGGGAATCAGAGGCGGGGAAACAGAGGCGGGGAATCAGATATGGGGAATCAAAGGCGGGGAATTAGAGTTGGGGAATCAGAGGCGGGGAATCAGAGACGGGGAAACAGAGGCGGGGAATCAAACACGGGGAATCAGAGGTGGGGAATCAGAGGTTGGGAATCAGAGGCAGGGAATCAGAGGCGGGGAATCAGAGGCGGGGAATCAGAGGCAGGGAATCAGATGTGCGGAATCGGAGATGGGGAATCAGAGGCAGGGAATCAGAGGCGGGGAATCAGAGGCGGGGAACCAGAGGCCGGGAATCAGATATGGGGAAACAGAGGCGGGGAATCAGAGGCGGGGAAACAGAGGCTGGGAATCAGATATGGGGAATCAGAGGTGGGGAATCAGAGGTTGGGAATCAGAGGCAGGGAATAAGAGGCTTGGAATCAGATGCAGGGAATCAGATGCGGGGAATCAGAGGCGGGGAATCAGAGCTGGGGAATCAGAGGTGGGGAATTAGAGTTGTGGAATCAGAGGCGGGGACTTAGATATTGGGAAACAGAGGCGGGGAATCAGAGGCGGGGAAACAGAAGCGGGGAATCAGATATGGGGAATCAGAGATGGGGAATCAGAGGCAGGGAATCAGATGTGCGGAATCAGAGATGGGGAATCAAAGGCAGGGAATCAGAATCAGTAGCAGGGAATCAGAGGTGGGGAATCAGAGTCCGGGAATCAGAGATGGGGATTCAGAGGCGGGGAATGAGATATGGGGAATCAGAGGCGGGGAATCAGAGGCGGGGAAACAGAGGCGGGGAATCAGATATGGGGAATCAGAGGTGGCGAATCAAAGGCGGTGAATCAGAGTTGGGGAATCAGAGGCCGGGAATCAGAGGCAGGGAATCAAACACGGGGAATCAGAGGCGGGGAATCATAGCTGGCGAATCAGAGGCGGGGAATCAGAGGTGGGGAATCAGAGGCGGTGAATCAGATATTGGGAATCAGAGGTGGGGAATCAGAGTCGGGGAAACAGAGGCGGGGAATCAGATATGGGGTATCAGAGGTGGGGAATCACAGGTTGTGAATCAGAGATGGGGAATCAGAGGCGGGGAATCAGAGGCCGGTAATCAGACGCGGGTAATCAGACGCGGGGTATCAGAGGCGGGGAATCAGAGCTGGGAAATTAGAGGCAGGGAATCAGAGTTGGGGATTCAGAGGCGGGGAATCAGATATGGGGAAACAGAGGCGGGGAATCAGATGCGGGCAAATAGAGGCGGGGATCAGATATGGGGAAACAGAGGCGGGGAATCAGAGGGGGGGAAACAGAGGCGTGGAATCAGATATGGGGAATCAGAGGTGGTTAATCAGAGGCGGGGAATCAGAGGCAGGGAATCAGAGATGGGGATTCAGAGGCGGGGAATGAGATATGGGGAATCAGAGGCGGGGAATCAGAGGCGGGGAAACAGAGGCGGGGAATCAGATATGGGGAATCAGAGGTGGCGAAACAAAGGCGGTGAATCAGAGATGGGGAATCAGAGGCCGGGAATCAGAGGCAGGGAATCAAACACGGGGAATCAGAGGCGGGGAATCATAGCTGGTGAATCAGAGGCGGGGAATCAGAGGTGGGGAATCAGAGGCGGGGAATCAGGTATTGGGAATCAGAGGTGGGGAATCAGAGGCGGGGAAACAGAGGCGGGGAATCAGATATGGGGTATCAGAGGTGGGGAATCAGAGGTTGTGAATCAGAGATGGGGAATCAGAGGCGGGGAATCAGAGGCCGGTAATCAGACGCGGGGAATCAGAGGCGGGGAATCAGAGCTGGGAAATTAGATGCAGGGAATCAGAGTTGGGGATTCAGAGGTGGGGAATCAGATATGGGGAAACAGAGGCGGGGAATCAGATGCGGGCAAATAGAGGCGGGGATCAGATATGGGGAAACAGAGGCGGGGAATCAGAGGCGGGGAAACAGAGGCGTGGAATCAGATATGGGGAATCAGAGGTGGGGAATCAGAGGTTGGGAATCAGAGGCTGGGAATCAGAGGCTGGGAATCAGATGCATGGAATCAGATGCGGGGAATCAGAGGCGGGGAATCAGAGCTGGGGAATCAGAGGTGGGGAATGAAAGTTGGGGAATCAGAGGCGGGGACTTAGATATGGGGAAACAGAGGCGGGGAATCAGAGGCGGGGAAACAGAGGCGGGGAATCAGATATGGGGAATCAGAGGTGGGGAATCAGAGGCAGGGAATTAGATTTGCGGAATCAGAGATGGGGAATCAGAAGCAGGGAATCAGAGGCCGGGAATCAGAGGCCGGAATCAGATGCCGGGAATAAGAGGCCGGGAATCAGAGGTGGGGAATCAGAGTCCGGGAATCAGAGATGGGGAATCAGAGGCGGGGAATGAGATATGGGGAATCAGAGGCGGGGAATCAGAGGCGGGGAAACAGATGCGAGGAATCAGATATGGGGAATCAGAGGTGGCGAATCAAAGGCGGTGAATCAGAGATGGGGAATCAGAGGCGGGGAATCAGAGGCAGGGGATCAAACACGGGGAATCAGAGGCGGGGAATCAGAGCCGAGGAATCAGAGGCGGGGAATCAGAGTTGGGGAATCAGAGGTGGGGAATCAGAGTTGGGGAATCAGAGGCAGGGACTTAGATATTGGGAAACAGAGGCGGGGAATCAAAGGTGGGGAAACAGAGGCGGGGAATCAGATATGGGGAATCAGAGGTGGGGAATCAGAGGCAGGGAATTAGATTTGCGGAATCAGAGGCAGGGAATCAGAAACAGACGCAGGGAATCAGAGGCCGGGAATCAGAGGCCGGAATCAGATGCCGGGAATAAGAGGCCGGGAATCAGAGGTGGGGAATCAGAGTCCGGGAATCAGAGATGGGGAGTCAGAGGCGGGGAATGAGATATGGGGAATCAGAGGCGAGGAATCAGAGGCGGGGAAACAGAGGCGGGGAATCAGATATGGGGAATCAGAGCTGGGGAATCAGAGGCAGGGGATCAAACACGGGGAATCAGAGGCGGGGAATCACAGCTGGGGAATCAGAGGTGGGGAATCAGAGTTGGGGAATCAGAGGCGGGGAATCAGAGCTGGGGAATCAGAGGTGGGGAATCAGAGTCGGGGAATCAGAGGCAGGGAATCGGATGTGCGGAATCAGAGATGGGGAATCAGAGGTGGGGAATCAGAGGCGGTGAATCTGAGATGGGGAATCAGAGGCGTGGAATCAGAGGCAGGTTTTCAGACACGGGGATTCAGAGGCTGGGAATCAGACGGGGGGAATCAAAGGCGGGGAATGAAGCTGGGGAATCAGAGGCAGGGAATCAGAGTTGGGGATTCAGAGGCGGGGAATCAGATATGGGGAAACAGAGGCGGGGAATCAGAGGCAGGCAAACAGAGGCGGGGAATTAGATATGGGGAATCAGTGGTGGGGAATCAGAGGTGGTGCATCAGAGATGGGGAATCACAGGCGGGGAATCAGAGGCAGGGAATAGAACGCGGGGAATCAGAGGCAGGGAATCAGAGCTGGGGAATAAGAGGCGGGGAATCATAGTTGGGAATCAGAGGCGGGGAATCAGATATGGGGAAACAGAGGCGGGGAATCAGGGGCGGGGAAACAGAGGCGGGGAATCAGATATGGGGAATCGGATGTGGGGAATCAGAGGCGGGGAATCAGAGCTGTGGAATCAGAGGCGGGAAATCAGAGTTGGGGCATCAGAGGTGGGGAATTAGATATGGGGAAACAGAGGCGGGGAATCAGAGGCGTGGAAACAGAGGCGGGGAATCAGATATGGGGAATCAGAGGTGGGGAATCAGAGGCAGGTAATCAGATGTGCGGAATCAGAGATGGGGAATCAGAGGCAGGGAATCAGAATCAGAAGCGGGGAGTCAGAGGACGGGAATCAGAGGCCTGGAATCAGATGCTGGGAATAAGAGGCCGGGAATCAGAGGTGGGGAATCAGAGTCCGGGAATCAGAGATGGGGAGTCAGAGGCGGGGAATGAGATATGGAGAATCAGAGGCGGGGAATCAGAGGCGGGGAAACAGAGGTGGGGAATCAGAGCTGGGGAATCAGAGGCTGGGAATCAAAGTTGGGGAATCAGAGGCAGGGAATCAGATATGGGGAAACAGGGGCGGGGAATCAGAAGCGGGGAAACAGAGGCGGGGAATCAGATATGGGGAATCAGAGGCGGGGAATTAGAGTTGGGGAATCAGAGGCGGGGAATCAGAGGCGGGGAAACAGAGGCGGGGAATCAAACACGGGGAATCAGAGGTGGGGAATCAGAGGTTGGGAATCAGTGGCAGGGAATCAGAGGCGGGGAATCAGAGGCGGGGAATCAGAGGCAGGGAATCAGATGTGCGGAATCGGAGATAGGGAATCAGAGGCGGGGAATCAGAGGCGGGGAATCAGAGGCCGGGAATCAGATATGGGGAAACAGAGGCGGGGAATCAGAGGCGGGGAAACAGAGGCTGGGAATCAGATATGGGGAATCAGAGGTGGGGAATCAGAGGTTGGGAATCAGAGGCAGGGAATCAGAGGCTTGGAATCAGATGCAGGGAATCAGATGCGGGGAATCAGAGGCGGGGAATCAGAGCTGGGGAATCAGAGGTGGGGAATCAGAGTTGGGGAATCAGAGGCAGGGACTTAGATATTGGGAAACAGAGGCAGGGAATCAGAGGCGGGGAATCAGATATGGGGAATCAGAGATGGGGAATCAGAGGCAGGGAATCAGATGTGCGGAATCAGAGATGGGGAATCAAAGGCAGGGAATCAGAATCAGAAGCAGGGAATCAGAGGCCGGGAATCAGAGGCCGGAATCAGATGCCGGGAATAAGAGGCCGGAAATCAGAGGTGGGGAATCAGAGTCCGGGAATCAGAGATTGGGATTCAGAGGCGGGGAATGAGATATGGGGAATCAGAGGCGGGGAATCAGAGGCGGGGAAACAGAGGCGGGGAATCAGATATGGCGAATCAGAGGTGGCGAATCAAAGGCGGAGAATCAGAGATGGGGAATCAGAGGCCGGGAATCAGAGGCAGGGAATCAAACACGGGGAATCAGAGGAGGGGAATCAGAATTGGGGAATCAGAGATGGGGAATCAGAGATGGGGAATCAGAGGCAGGGAATCAGACGCAGGGAATCAGAGGTGGTGAATCAGAGATGTGGAATCAGAGGCGGGGAATCAGAGGCAGGGAATCAGACGCGGGGAATAAGAGGCGGGGAATCATAGCTGGCGAATCAGAGGCGGGGAATCAGAGGTGGGGAATCAGAGGCGGGGAATCAGATATTGGGAATCAGAGGTGGGGAATCAGAGGCGGGGAAACAGAGGCGGGGAATCAGAGGCGGGGAAACAGAGGCAGGGAATCAGATATGGGGAATCAGAGGCGGGGAATTAGAGTTGGGGAATCAGAGGCGGGGAATCAGAGGCAGGGAATCAAACACGGGGAATCAGAGGCGGGGAATCAGAGCTGGGGAATCAGAGGCTGGGAATCAAAGTTGGGGAATCAGAGGCAGGGAATCAGATATGGGAAAACAGGGGCGGGGAATCAGAGGCGGGGAAACAGAGGCAGGGAATCAGATATGGGGAATCAGAGGCGGGGAATTAGAGTTGGGGAATCAGAGGCGGGGAATCAGAGGCGGGGAAACAGAGGCGGGGAATCAAACACGGGGAATCAGAGGTGGGGAATCAGAGGTTGGGAATCAGATGCAGGGAATCAGAGGCGGGGAATCAGAGGTGGGGAATCAGAGGCAGGGAATCAGATGTGCGGAATCGGAGATGGGGAATCAGAGGCAGGGAATCAGAGGCGGGGAATCAGAGGTGGGGAATCAGAGGCCGGGAATCAGATATGGGGAAACAGAGGCGGGGAAACAGAGGCTGGGGATCAGATATGGGGAATCAGAGGTGGGGAATCAGAGGTTGGGAATCAGAGGCAGGGAATCAGAGGCTTGGAATCAGATGCAGGGAATCAGATGCGGGGAATCAGAGGTGGGGAATCAGAGTTGGGGAATCAGAGGCGGGGAATCAGAGCTGGGGATTCAGAGGTGGGGAATCAGAGTCGGGGAATCAGAGGCAGGGAATCGGATGTGCGGAATCAGAGATGGGGAATCAGAGGTGGGGAATCAGAGGCGGTGAATCTGAGATGGGGAATCTGAGGCGTGGAATCAGAGGCAGGTTTTCAGACACGGGGATTCAGAGGCTGGGAATCAGACGGGGGGAATCAAAGGCGGGGAATGAAGCTGGGGAATCAGAGGCAGGGAATCAGAGTTGGGGATTCAGAGGCGGGGAATCAGATATGGGGAAACAGAGGCGGGGAATCAGAGGCAGGCAAACAGAGGCGGGGAATTAGATATGGGGAATCAGTGGTGGGGAATCAGAGGTGGTGAATCAGAGATGGGGAATCACAGGCGGGGAATCAGAGGCAGGGAATAGAACGCGGGGAATCAGAGGCAGGGAATCAGAGCTGGGGAATAAGAGGCGGGGAATCATAGTTGGGAATCAGAGGCGGGGAATCAGATATGGGGAAACAGAGGCGGGGAATCAGGGGCGGGGAAACAGAGGCGGGGAATCAGATATGGGGAATCGGATGTGGGGAATCAGAGGCGGGGAATCAGAGCTGTGGAATCAGAGGCGGGGAATCAGAGTTGGGGCATCAGAGGTGGGGAATTAGATATGGGGAAACAGAGGCGGGGAATCAGAGGCGTGGAAACAGAGGCGGGGAATCAGATATGGGGAATCAGAGGTGGGGAATCAGAGGCAGGTAATCAGATGTGCGGAATCAGAGATGGGGAATCAGAGGCAGGGAATCAGAATCAGAAGCGGGGAGTCAGAGGACGGGAATCAGAGGCCTGGAATCAGATGCTGGGAATAAGAGGCCGGGAATCAGAGGTGGGGAATCAGAGTCCGGGAATCAGAGATGGGGAGTCAGAGGCGGGGAATGAGATATGGAGAATCAGAGGCGGGGTATCAGAGGCGGGGAAACAGAGGTGGGGAATCAGATATGGGGAATCAGAGGTGGCGAATCAAAGGCGGTGAATCAGAGATGGGGAATCAGAGCTGGGGAATCAGAGGCTGGGAATCAAAGTTGGGGAATCAGAGGCAGGGAATCAGATATGGGGAAACAGGGGCGGGGAATCAGAGGCGGGGAAACAGAGGCAGGGAATCAGATATGGGGAATCAGAGGCGGGGAATTAGAGTTGGGGAATCAGAGGCGGGGAATCAGAGGTGGGGAAACAGAGGCGGGGAATCAAACACGGGGAATCAGAGGTGGGGAATCAGAGGTTGGGAATCAGATGCAGGGAATCAGAGGCGGGGAATCAGAGGCGGGGAATCAGAGGCAGGGAATCAGATGTGCGGAATCGGAGATGGGGAATCAGAGGCAGGGAATCAGAGGCGGGGAATCAGAGGCGGGGAATCAGAGGCCGGGAATCAGATATGGGGAAACAGAGGCGGGGAAACAGAGGCTGGGGATCAGATATGGGGAAACAGAGGTGGGGAATCAGAGGTTGGGAATCAGAGGCAGGGAATCAGAGGCTTGGAATCAGATGCAGGGAATCAGATGCGGGGAATCAGAGGCGGGGAATCAGAGCTGGGGAATCAGATGCTGGGAATCAAAGTTGGGGAATCAGAGGCAGGGAATCAGATATGGGGAAACAGGGGTGGGGAATCAGAGGCGGGGAAACAGAGGCGGGGAATCAGATATGGGGAATCAGAGGCGGGGAATTAGAGTTGGGGAATCAGAGGCGGGGAATCAGAGGCGGGGAAACAGAGGCGGGGAATCAGATATGGGGAATCAGAGGCGGGGAATTAGAGTTGGGGAATCAGAGGCGGGGAATCAGAGGCGGGGAAACAGAGGCGGGGAATCAAACACGGGGAATCAGAGGTGGGGAATCAGAGGTTGGGAATCAGAGGCAGGGAATCAGAGGCGGGGAATCAGAGGCGGGGAATCAGAGGCAGGGAATCAGATGTGCGGAATCGGAGATGGGGAATCAGAGGCAGGGAATCAGAGGCGGGGAATCAGAGGCGGGGAACCAGAGGCCGGGAATCAGATATTGGGAAACAGAGGCGGGGAATCAGAGGCGGGGAAACAGAGGCTGGGAATCAGATATGGGGAATCAGAGGTGGGGAATCAGAGGTTGGGAATCAGAGGCAGGGAATAAGAGGCTTGGAATCAGATGCAGGGAATCAGATGCGGGGAATCAGAGGCGGGGAATCAGAGCTGGGGAATCAGAGGTGGGGAATTAGAGTAGTGGAATCAGAGGCGGGGACTTAGATATTGGGAAACAGAGGCGGGGAATCAGAGGCGGGGAAACAAAAGCGGGGAATCAGATATGGGGAATCAGAGATGGGGAATCAGAGGCAGGGAATCAGATGTGCGGAATCAGAGATGGGGAATCAAAGGCAGGGAATCAGAATCAGTAGCAGGGAATCAGAGGTGGGGAATCAGAGTCCGGGAATCAGAGATGGGGATTCAGAGGCGGGGAATGAGATATGGGGAATCAGAGGCGGGGAATCAGAGGCGGGGAAACAGAGGCGGGGAATCAGATATGGGGAATCAGAGGTGGCGAATCAAAGGCGGTGAATCAGAGTTGGGGAATCAGAGGCCGGGAATCAGAGGCAGGGAATCAAACACGGGGAATCAGAGGCGGGGAATCATAGCTGGCGAATCAGAGGCGGGGAATCAGAGGTGGGGAATCAGAGGCGGGGAATCAGATATTGGGAATCAGAGGTGGGGAATCAGAGGCGGGGAAACAGAGGCGGGGAATCAGATATGGGGTATCAGAGGTGGGGAATCAGAGGTTGTGAATCAGAGATGGGGAATCAGAGGCGGGGAATCAGAGGCCGGTAATCAGACGCGAGGAATCAGAGGCGGGGAATCAGAGCTGGGAAATTAGAGGCAGGGAATCAGAGTTGGGGATTCAGAGGCGGGGAATCAGATATGGGGAAACAGAGGCGGGGAATCAGATGCGGGCAAATAGAGGCGGGGATCAGATATGGGGAAACAGAGGCGGGGAATCAGAGGCGGGGAAACAGAGGCGTGGAATCAGATATGGGGAATCAGAGGTGGGGAATCAGAGGCAGGGAATCAGATGTGCGGAATCAGAGATGGGGAATCAGAGGCAGGGATCAGAATCAGAAGCGGGGAATCAGAGGCCGGGATCAGAGGCCGGGAATCAGATGCCGGGAATAAGAGGCCAGGAATCAGAGTCCGGGAATCAGAGATGGGGAATCAGAGGCGGGGAATGAAATATGGGGAATCAGAGGCGGGGTATCAGAGGCGGGGAAACAGAGGCGGGGAATCTGATATGGGGAATCAGGGTGGCGAATGAAAGGCGGTGAATCAGAGATGGTGAATCAGAGGCGGGGAATCAGAGCTGGGGAATCAGAGGCGGGGAATCAGAGTTGGGGAATCAGAGGCGGGGAATCAGATATGGGGAAACAGATGCGGGGAATCAGATATGGGGAATCAGAGGTGGGGAATCAGAGGATGGGAAACAGAGGCAGGGAATCAGAGGCAAGGAGTCAGAGGCGGGGAATCAGAGGCAGGGAATCAGATGTGCAGAATCAGAGATGGGGAATCAGAGGCAGCGAATCAGAGGCGGGGAATCAGAGGCGGCGAATCAGAGGCCGGGAATCAGAGGCCGGGAATCAGAGGCCGGGAATCAGAGGCCGGCAATCAGAGGCCGGGAATCAGAGGCGGGGAATCTGAGGAAGGGAATCAGATGTGGGGAATCAGAGGCGGGGAATCAGAGCTGGGGAATCAGAGGCGGGGAATCAGAGTTTGGGAATCAGAGGCGTGGAATTAGATATGGGGAAACAGAGGCGGGGAATCAGAGGCGGGGAAACAGAGCTGGGGAATCAGAGGCGGGGAAATCAGAGTTGGGGAATCGGAGGCGGGGAATCAGATATGGGGAATCAGAGGCGGGGAATTAGAGGCACGGAAAGAGAGGCGGGGAATCAGATATGGGGAATCAGAGGTGGGGAATCAGGGGTGGGGTATCAGAGGTTGTGTATCAGACACGGGGATTCAGAGGCGGGGAATCAGAGGCAGGGAATCAGATGTGCGGAATCAGAGATGGGGAATCAGAGGCAGGGAATCAGATGTGCGGAATCAGAGATGGGGAATCAAAGGCAGGGAATCAGAATCAGAAGCAGGGAATCAGAGGCCGGGAATCAGAGGCCGGAATCAGATGCCGGGAATAAGAGGCCGGGAATCAGAGGTGGGGAATCAGAGTCCGGGAATCAGAGATGGGGATTCAGAGGCGGGGAATGAGATATGGGGAATCAGAGGCGGGGAATCAGAGGCGGGGAAACAGAGGCAGGGAATCAGATATGGCGAATCAGAGGTGGCGAATCAAAGGCGGTGAATCAGAGATGGGGAATCAGAGGCCGGGAATCAGAGGCAGGGAATCAAACACGGGGAATCAGAGGAGGGGAATCAGAATTAGGGAATCAGAGGCGGGGAATCAGAGGCAGGTTATCAGACACGGGGATTCAGAGGCTGGGAATCAGATGGGGGGAATCAAAGGCGGGGAATGAAGCTGGGGAATCAGAGGCAGGGAATCAGAATTGGGGAATCAGAGGCGGGGAATCAGAGTTGGGGAATCAGAGGCGGGGAATCAGAGCTGCGGAATCAGAGGTGGGGATCAGAGTCGGGGAATCAGAGGCAGTGGATCAAACACGGGGAATCAGAGGCGGGGAATCAGAGCTGGGGAATCAGAGGCGGGGAATCAGAGTTGGGGAATCAGAGGCGGGGAATCAGAGCTGCGGAATCAGAGGTGGGGATCAGAGTCGTGGAATCAGAGGCAGGGAATCAGATGTGCGGAATCAGAGATGGGGAATCAGAGGTGGGGAATCAGAGGCTGTGAATCAGAGATGGGGAATCAGAGGCGGGGAATCAGAGGCAAGAAATCAGACACGGGGTTTCAGAGGCTGGGAATCAGACGGGGGAATCAAAGGCGGGGAATCAGAGCTGGGGAATCAGAGGCAGGGAATCAGAGTTGGGGATTCAGAGGCGGGGAATCAGATATGGGGAAACAGAGGCGGGGAATCAGAGGCAGGGAATAGAACGCGGGGAATCAGAGGCAGGGAATCAGAGTTGGGGCATCAGAGGTTGGGAATTAGATATGGGGAAACAGAGGCGGGGAATCAGAGGCGGGGAATCAAACACGGGGAATCAGAGGCGGGGAATCATAGCTGGCGAATCAGAGGCTGGGAATCAGAGGTGGGGAATCAGAGGCGGGGAATCAGATATTGGGAATCAGAGGTGGGGAATCAGAGGCGGGGAAACAGAGGTGGGGAATCAGATATGGGGTATCAGAGGTGGGGAATCAGAGGTTGTGAATCAGAGATGGGGAATCAGAGGCGGGGAATCAGACGCCGGTAATCAGACGCGGGGAATCAGAGGCGGTGAATCAGAGCTGGGAAATTAGAGGCAGGGAATCAGAGTTGGGGATTCAGAGGCGGGGAATCAGATATGGGGAAACAGAGGCGGGTAATCAGATGCGGGCAAATAGAGGCGGGGATCAGATATGGGGAAACAGAGGCGGGGAATCAGAGGCGGAGAAACAGAGGCGGGGAATCAGATATGGGGAATCAGAGGTGGGGAATCAGAGGTTGGGAATCAGAGGCTGGGAATCAGAGGCTGAGAATCAGATGCATGGAATCAGATGCGGGGAATCAGAGGCGGGGAATCAGAGCTGGGGAATCAGAGGTGGGGAATCAAAGTTGGGGAATCAGAGGCGGGGACTTAGATATGGGGAAACAGAGGCGGGGAATCAGAGGCGGGGAAACAGAGGCGGGGAATCAGATATGGGGAATCAGAGGTGGGGAATCAGAGGCAGGGAATTAGATTTGCGGAATCAGAGATGGGGAATCAGAAGCAGGGAATCAGAGGACGGGAATCAGAGGCCGGAATCAGATGCCGGGAATAAGAGGTCGGGAATCAGAGGTGGGGAATCAGAGTCCGGGAATCAGAGATGGGGAATCAGAGGCGGGGAATGAGAAATGGGGAATCAGAGGCGGGGAATCAGAGGCGGGGAAACAGAGGCGAGGAATCAGATATGGGGAATCAGAGGTGGCGAATGAAAGGCGGTGAATCAGAGATGGGGAATCAGAGGCGGGGAATCAGAGGCAGGGAATCAAACACGGGGAATCAGAGGCGGGGAATCAGAGCTGGGGAATCAGAGGCGGGGAATCAGAGTTGGGGAATCAGAGGCGGGGAATCAGAGCTGCGGAATCAGAGGTGGGGATCTGAGTCGGGGAATCAGAGGCAGGGACTTAGATATTGGGAAACAGAGGCGGGGAATCAAAGGTGGGGAAACAGAGGCGGGGAATCAGATATGGGGAATCAGAGGTGGGGAATCAGAGGCAGGGAATTAGATTTGCGGAATCAGAGGCAGGGAATCAGAAACAGACGCAGGGAATCAGAGGCCGTGAATCAGAGGCCGGAATCAGATGCCGGGAATAAGAGGCCGGGAATCAGAGGTGGGGAATCAGAGTCCGGGAATCAGAGATGGGGATTTAGAGGCGGGGAATGAGATATGGGGAATCAGAGGCGGGGAATCAGAGGCGGGGAAACAGAGGCGGGGAATCAGATATGGGGAATCAGAGCTGGGGAATCAGAGGCAGGGGATCAAACACGGGGAATCAGAGGCGGGGAATCACAGCTGGGGAATCAGAGGTGGGGAATCAGAGTTGGGGAATCAGAGGCGGGGAATCAGAGCTGGGGAATCAGAGGTGGGGAATCAGAGTCGGGGAATCAGAGGCAGGGAATCGGATGTGCGGAATCAGAGATGGGGAATCAGAGGTGGGGAATCAGAGGCGGTCTATCTGAGATGGGGAATCAGAGGCGTGGAATCAGAGGCAGGTTTTCAGACACGGGGATTCAGAGGCTGGGAATCAGACGGGGGGAATCAAAGGCGGGGAATGAAGCTGGGGAATCAGTGGCAGGGAATCAGAGTTGGGGATTCAGAGGCGGGGACTTAGATATGGGGAAACAGAGGCGGGGAATCAGAGGCGGGGAAACAGAGGCGGGGAATCAGATATGGGGAATCAGAGGTGGGGAATCAGAGGCAGGGAATTAGATTTGCGGAATCAGAGATGGGGAATCAGAAGCAGGGAATCAGAGGCCGGGAATCAGAGGCCGGAATCAGATGCCGGGAATAAGAGGCCGGGAATCAGAGGTGGGGAATCAGAGTCCGGGAATCAGAGATGGGGAATCAGAGGCGGGGAATGAGATATGGGGAATCAGAGGCGGGGAATCAGAGGCGGGGAAACAGAGGCGAGGAATCAGATATGGGGAATCAGAGGTGGCGAATCAAAGGCGGTGAATCAGAGATGGGGAATCAGAGGCGGGAAATCAGAGGCAGGGGATCAAACACGGGGAATCAGAGGCGGGGAATCAGAGCCGAGGAATCAGAGGCGGGGAATCAGAGTTGGGGAATCAGAGGTGGGGAATCAGAGTTGGGGTATCAGAGGCAGGGACTTAGATATTGGGAAACAGAGGCGGGGAATCAAAGGTGGGGAAACAGAGGCGGGGAATCAGATATGGGGAATCAGAGGTGGGGAATCAGAGGCAGGGAATTAGATTTGCGGAATCAGAGGCAGGGAATCAGAAACAGACGCAGGGAATCAGAGGCCGGGAATCAGAGGCCGGAATCAGATGCCGGGAATAAGAGGCCGGGAATCAGAGGTGGGGAATCAGAGTCCGGGAATCAGAGATGGGGAGTCAGAGGCGGGGAATGAGATATGGGGAATCAGAGGCGAGGAATCAGAGGCGGGGAAACAGAGGCGGGGAATCAGATATGGGGAATCAGAGCTGGGGAATCAGAGGCAGGGGATCAAACACGGGGAATCAGAGGCGGGGAATCACAGCTGGGGAATCAGAGGTGGGGAATCAGAGTTGGGGAATCAGAGGCGGGGATTCAGAGCTGGGGAATCAGAGGTGGGGAATCAGAGTCGGGGAATCAGAGGCAGGGAATCGGATGTGCGGAATCAGAGATGGGGAATCAGAGGTGGGGAATCAGAGGCGGTGAATCTGAGATGGGGAATCAGAGGCGTGGAATCAGAGGCAGGTTTTCAGACACGGGGATTCAGAGGCTGGGAATCAGACGGGGGGAATCAAAGGCGGGGAATGAAGCTGGGGAATCAGAGGCAGGGAATCAGAGTTGGGGATTCAGAGGCGGGGAATCAGATATGGGGAAACAGAGGCGGGGAATCAGAGGCAGGCAAACAGAGGCGGGGAATTAGATATGGGGAATCAGTGGTGGGGAATCAGAGGTGGTGAATCAGAGATGGGGAATCACAGGCGGGGAATCAGAGGCAGGGAATAGAACGCGGGGAATCAGAGGCAGGGAATCAGAGCTGGGGAATAAGAGGCGGGGAATCATAGTTGGGAATCAGAGGCGGGGAATCAGATATGGGGAAACAGAGGCGGGGAATCAGGGGCGGGGAAACAGAGGCGGGGAATCAGATATGGGGAATCGGATGTGGGGAATCAGAGGCGGGGAATCAGAGCTGTG
Source organism: Narcine bancroftii (assembly GCF_036971445.1). NCBI lineage: Eukaryota > Metazoa > Chordata > Chondrichthyes > Torpediniformes > Narcinidae > Narcine > Narcine bancroftii. The sequence continues at coordinate 23,771 of NW_027211930.1, forward strand.
GAATCAGAGGCGGGGAATCAGAGTTGGGGCATCAGAGGTGGGGAATTAGATATGGGGAAACAGAGGCGGGGAATCAGAGGCGTGGAAACAGAGGCGGGGAATCAGATATGGGGAATCAGAGGTGGGGAATCAGAGGCAGGTAATCAGATGTGCGGAATCAGAGATGGGGAATCAGAGGCAGGGAATCAGAATCAGAAGCGGGGAGTCAGAGGACGGGAATCAGAGGCCTGGAATCAGATGCTGGGAATAAGAGGCCGGGAATCAGAGGTGGGGAATCAGAGTCCGGGAATCAGAGATGGGGAGTCAGAGGCGGGGAATGAGATATGGAGAATCAGAGGCGGGGAATCAGAGGCGGGGAAACAGAGGTGGGGAATCAGATATGGGGAATCAGAGGTGGCGAATCAAAGGCAGTGAATCAGAGATGGGGAATCAGAGGCGGGGAATCAGAGGCAGGGAATCAAACACGGGGAATCAGAGGCGGGGAATCAGAGCTGGGGAATCAGAGGCTGGGAATCAAAGTTGGGGAATCAGAGGCAGGGAATCAGATATGGGGAAACAGGGGCGGGGAATCAGAGGCGGGGAAACAGAGGCAGGGAATCAGATATGGGGAATCAGAGGCGGGGAATTAGAGTTGGGGAATCAGAGGCGGGGAATCAGAGGCGGGGAAACAGAGGCGGGGAATCAAACACGGGGAATCAGAGGTGGGGAATCAGAGGTTGGGAATCAGATGCAGGGAATCAGAGGCGGGGAATCAGAGGCGGGGAATCAGAGGCAGGGAATCAGATGTGCGGAATCGGAGATGGGGAATCAGAGGCAGGGAATCAGAGGCGGGGAATCAGAGGCGGGGAGTCAGAGGCCGGGAATCAGATATGGGGAAACAGAGGCGGGGAAACAGAGGCTGGGGATCAGATATGGGGAATCAGAGGTGGGGAATCAGAGGTTGGGAATCAGAGGCAGGGAATCAGAGGCTTGGAATCAGATGCAGGGAATCAGATGCGGGGAATCAGAGGCGGGGAATCAGAGCTGGGGAATCAGATGCTGGGAATCAAAGTTGGGGAATCAGAGGCAGGGAATCAGATATGGGGTAACAGGGGTGGGGAATCAGAGGCGGGGAAACAGAGGCGGGGAATCAGATATGGGGAATCAGAGGCGGGGAATTAGAGTTGGGGAATCAGAGGCGGGGAATCAGAGGCGGGGAAACAGAGGCGGGGAATCAAACACGGGGAATCAGAGGTGGGGAATCAGAGTTTGGGAATCAGAGGCAGGGAATCAGAGGCGGGGAATCAGAGGCGGGGAATCAGAGGCAGGGAATCAGATGTGCGGAATCGGAGATGGGGAATCAGAGGCAGGGAATCAGAGGCGGGGAATCAGAGGCGGGGAACCAGAGGCCGGGAATCAGATATGGGGAAACAGAGGCGGGGAATCAGAGGCGGGGAAACAGAGGTTGGGAATCAGAGGCAGGGAATAAGAGGCTTGGAATCAGATGCAGGGAATCAGATGCGGGGAATCAGAGGCGGGGAATCAGAGCTGGGGAATCAGAGGTGGGGAATTAGAGTTGTGGAATCAGAGGCGGGGACTTAGATATTGGGAAACAGAGGCGGGGAATCAGAGGCGGGGAAACAGAAGCGGGGAATCAGATATGGGGAATCAGAGAGCGGGAATCAGAGGCAGGGAATCAGATGTGCGGAATCAGAGATGGGGAATCAAAGGCAGGGAATCAGAATCAGTAGCAGGGAATCAGAGGTGGGGAATCAGAGTCCGGGAATCAGAGATGGGGATTCAGAGGCGGGGAATGAGATATGGGGAATCAGAGGCGGGGAATCAGAGGCGGGGAAACAGAGGCGGGGAATCAGATATGGGGAATCAGAGGTGGCGAATCAAAGGCGGTGAATCAGAGTTGGGGAATCAGAGGCCGGGAATCAGAGGCAGGGAATCAAACACGGGGAATCAGAGGCGGGGAATCATAGCTGGCGAATCAGAGGCGGGGAATCAGAGGTGGGGAATCAGAGGCGGGGAATCAGATATTGGGAATCAGAGGTGGGGAATCAGAGGCGGGGAAACAGAGGCGGGGAATCAGATATGGGGTATCAGAGGTGGGGAATCACAGGTTGTGAATCAGAGATGGGGAATCAGAGGCGGGGAATCAGAGGCCGGTAATCAGACGCGGGTAATCAGACGCGGGGTATCAGAGGCGGGGAATCAGAGCTGGGAAATTAGAGGCAGGGAATCAGAGTTGGGGATTCAGAGGCGGGGAATCAGATATGGGGAAACAGAGGCGGGGAATCAGATGCGGGCAAATAGAGGCGGGGATCAGATATGGGGAAACAGAGGCGGGGAATCAGAGGCGGGGAAACAGAGGCGTGGAATCAGATATGGGGAATCAGAGGTGGTTAATCAGAGGCGGGGAATCAGAGGCAGGGAATCAGAGATGGGGATTCAGAGGCGGGGAATGAGATATGGGGAATCAGAGGCGGGGAATCAGAGGCGGGGAAACAGAGGCGGGGAATCAGATATGGGGAATCAGAGGTGGCGAAACAAAGGCGGTGAATCAGAGATGGGGAATCAGAGGCCGGGAATCAGAGGCAGGGAATCAAACACGGGGAATCAGAGGCGGGGAAACAGAGGCGGGGAATCAGATATGGGGTATCAGAGGTGGGGAATCAGAGGTTGTGAATCAGAGATGGGGAATCAGAGGCGGGGAATCAGAGGCCGGTAATCAGAATCAGAAGCGGGGAGTCAGAGGACGGGAATCAGAGGCCTGGAATCAGATGCTGGGAATAAGAGGCCGGGAATCAGAGGTGGGGAATCAGAGTCCGGGAATCAGAGATGGGGAGTCAGAGGCGGGGAATGAGATATGGAGAATCAGAGGCGGGGAATCAGAGGCGGGGAAACAGAGGTGGGGAATCAGATATGGGGAATCAGAGGTGGCGAATCAAAGGCAGTGAATCAGAGATGGGGAATCAGAGGCGGGGAATCAGAGGCAGGGAATCAAACACGGGGAATCAGAGGCGGGGAATCAGAGCTGGGGAATCAGAGGCTGGGAATCAAAGTTGGGGAATCAGAGGCAGGGAATCAGATATGGGGAAACAGGGGAGGGGAATCAGAGGCGGGGAAACAGAGGCAGGGAATCAGATATGGGGAATCAGAGGCGGGGAATTAGAGTTGGGGAATCAGAGGCGGGGAATCAGAGGCGGGGAAACAGAGGCGGGGAATCAAACACGGGGAATCAGAGGTGGGGAATCAGAGGTTGGGAATCAGATGCAGGGAATCAGAGGCGGGGAATCAGAGGCGGGGAATCAGAGGCAGGGAATCAGATGTGCGGAATCGGAGATGGGGAATCAGAGGCAGGGAATCAGAGGCGGGGAATCAGAGGCGGGGAATCAGAGGCCGGGAATCAGATATGGGGAAACAGAGGCGGGGAAACAGAGGCTGGGGATCAGATATGGGGAATCAGAGGTGGGGAATCAGAGGTTGGGAATCAGAGGCAGGGAATCAGAGGCTTGGAATCAGATGCAGGGAATCAGATGCGGGGAATCAGAGGCGGGGAATCAGAGCTGGGGAATCAGATGCTGGGAATCAAAGTTGGGGAATCAGAGGCAGGGAATCAGATATGGGGAAACAGGGGTGGGGAATCAGAGGCGGGGAAACAGAGGCGGGGAATCAGATATGGGGAATCAAAGGCGGGGAATTAGAGTTGGGGAATCAGAGGCGGGGAATCAGAGACGGGGAAACAGAGGCGGGGAATCAAACACGGGGAATCAGAGGTGGGGAATCAGAGGTTGGGAATCAGAGGCAGGGAATCAGAGGCGGGGAATCAGAGGCGGGGAATCAGAGGCAGGGAATCAGATGTGCGGAATCGGAGATGGGGAATCAGAGGCAGGGAATCAGAGGCGGGGAATCAGAGGCGGGGAACCAGAGGCCGGGAATCAGATATGGGGAAACAGAGGCGGGGAATCAGAGGCGGGGAAACAGAGGCTGGGAATCAGATATGGGGAATCAGAGGTGGGGAATCAGAGGTTGGGAATCAGAGGCAGGGAATAAGAGGCTTGGAATCAGATGCAGGGAATCAGATGCGGGGAATCAGAGGCGGGGAATCAGAGCTGGGGAATCAGAGGTGGGGAATTAGAGTTGTGGAATCAGAGGCGGGGACTTAGATATTGGGAAACAGAGGCGGGGAATCAGAGGCGGGGAAACAGAAGCGGGGAATCAGATATGGGGAATCAGAGATGGGGAATCAGAGGCAGGGAATCAGATGTGCGGAATCAGAGATGGGGAATCAAAGGCAGGGAATCAGAATCAGTAGCAGGGAATCAGAGGTGGGGAATCAGAGTCCGGGAATCAGAGATGGGGATTCAGAGGCGGGGAATGAGATATGGGGAATCAGAGGCGGGGAATCAGAGGCGGGGAAACAGAGGCGGGGAATCAGATATGGGGAATCAGAGGTGGCGAATCAAAGGCGGTGAATCAGAGTTGGGGAATCAGAGGCCGGGAATCAGAGGCAGGGAATCAAACACGGGGAATCAGAGGCGGGGAATCATAGCTGGCGAATCAGAGGCGGGGAATCAGAGGTGGGGAATCAGAGGCGGTGAATCAGATATTGGGAATCAGAGGTGGGGAATCAGAGTCGGGGAAACAGAGGCGGGGAATCAGATATGGGGTATCAGAGGTGGGGAATCACAGGTTGTGAATCAGAGATGGGGAATCAGAGGCGGGGAATCAGAGGCCGGTAATCAGACGCGGGTAATCAGACGCGGGGTATCAGAGGCGGGGAATCAGAGCTGGGAAATTAGAGGCAGGGAATCAGAGTTGGGGATTCAGAGGCGGGGAATCAGATATGGGGAAACAGAGGCGGGGAATCAGATGCGGGCAAATAGAGGCGGGGATCAGATATGGGGAAACAGAGGCGGGGAATCAGAGGGGGGGAAACAGAGGCGTGGAATCAGATATGGGGAATCAGAGGTGGTTAATCAGAGGCGGGGAATCAGAGGCAGGGAATCAGAGATGGGGATTCAGAGGCGGGGAATGAGATATGGGGAATCAGAGGCGGGGAATCAGAGGCGGGGAAACAGAGGCGGGGAATCAGATATGGGGAATCAGAGGTGGCGAAACAAAGGCGGTGAATCAGAGATGGGGAATCAGAGGCCGGGAATCAGAGGCAGGGAATCAAACACGGGGAATCAGAGGCGGGGAATCATAGCTGGTGAATCAGAGGCGGGGAATCAGAGGTGGGGAATCAGAGGCGGGGAATCAGGTATTGGGAATCAGAGGTGGGGAATCAGAGGCGGGGAAACAGAGGCGGGGAATCAGATATGGGGTATCAGAGGTGGGGAATCAGAGGTTGTGAATCAGAGATGGGGAATCAGAGGCGGGGAATCAGAGGCCGGTAATCAGACGCGGGGAATCAGAGGCGGGGAATCAGAGCTGGGAAATTAGATGCAGGGAATCAGAGTTGGGGATTCAGAGGTGGGGAATCAGATATGGGGAAACAGAGGCGGGGAATCAGATGCGGGCAAATAGAGGCGGGGATCAGATATGGGGAAACAGAGGTGGGGAATCAGAGGCGGGGAAACAGAGGCGTGGAATCAGATATGGGGAATCAGAGGTGGGGAATCAGAGGTTGGGAATCAGAGGCTGGGAATCAGAGGCTGGGAATCAGATGCATGGAATCAGATGCGGGGAATCAGAGGCGGGGAATCAGAGCTGGGGAATCAGAGGTGGGGAATGAAAGTTGGGGAATCAGAGGCGGGGACTTAGATATGGGGAAACAGAGGCGGGGAATCAGAGGCGGGGAAACAGAGGCGGGGAATCAGATATGGGGAATCAGAGGTGGGGAATCAGAGGCAGGGAATTAGATTTGCGGAATCAGAGATGGGGAATCAGAAGCAGGGAATCAGAGGCCGGGAATCAGAGGCCGGAATCAGATGCCGGGAATAAGAGGCCGGGAATCAGAGGTGGGGAATCAGAGTCCGGGAATCAGAGATGGGGAATCAGAGGCGGGGAATGAGATATGGGGAATCAGAGGCGGGGAATCAGAGGCGGGGAAACAGATGCGAGGAATCAGATATGGGGAATCAGAGGTGGCGAATCAAAGGCGGTGAATCAGAGATGGGGAATCAGAGGCGGGGAATCAGAGGCAGGGGATCAAACACGGGGAATCAGAGGCGGGGAATCAGAGCCGAGGAATCAGAGGCGGGGAATCAGAGTTGGGGAATCAGAGGTGGGGAATCAGAGTTGGGGAATCAGAGGCAGGGACTTAGATATTGGGAAACAGAGGCGGGGAATCAAAGGTGGGGAAACAGAGGCGGGGAATCAGATATGGGGAATCAGAGGTGGGGAATCAGAGGCAGGGAATTAGATTTGCGGAATCAGAGGCAGGGAATCAGAAACAGACGCAGGGAATCAGAGGCCGGGAATCAGAGGCCGGAATCAGATGCCGGGAATAAGAGGCCGGGAATCAGAGGTGGGGAATCAGAGTCCGGGAATCAGAGATGGGGAGTCAGAGGCGGGGAATGAGATATGGGGAATCAGAGGCGAGGAATCAGAGGCGGGGAAACAGAGGCGGGGAATCAGATATGGGGAATCAGAGCTGGGGAATCAGAGGCAGGGGATCAAACACGGGGAATCAGAGGCGGGGAATCACAGCTGGGGAATCAGAGGTGGGGAATCAGAGTTGGGGAATCAGAGGCGGGGAATCAGAGCTGGGGAATCAGAGGTGGGGAATCAGAGTCGGGGAATCAGAGGCAGGGAATCGGATGTGCGGAATCAGAGATGGGGAATCAGAGGTGGGGAATCAGAGGCGGTGAATCTGAGATGGGGAATCAGAGGCGTGGAATCAGAGGCAGGTTTTCAGACACGGGGATTCAGAGGCTGGGAATCAGACGGGGGGAATCAAAGGCGGGGAATGAAGCTGGGGAATCAGAGGCAGGGAATCAGAGTTGGGGATTCAGAGGCGGGGAATCAGATATGGGGAAACAGAGGCGGGGAATCAGAGGCAGGCAAACAGAGGCGGGGAATTAGATATGGGGAATCAGTGGTGGGGAATCAGAGGTGGTGCATCAGAGATGGGGAATCACAGGCGGGGAATCAGAGGCAGGGAATAGAACGCGGGGAATCAGAGGCAGGGAATCAGAGCTGGGGAATAAGAGGCGGGGAATCATAGTTGGGAATCAGAGGCGGGGAATCAGATATGGGGAAACAGAGGCGGGGAATCAGGGGCGGGGAAACAGAGGCGGGGAATCAGATATGGGGAATCGGATGTGGGGAATCAGAGGCGGGGAATCAGAGCTGTGGAATCAGAGGCGGGAAATCAGAGTTGGGGCATCAGAGGTGGGGAATTAGATATGGGGAAACAGAGGCGGGGAATCAGAGGCGTGGAAACAGAGGCGGGGAATCAGATATGGGGAATCAGAGGTGGGGAATCAGAGGCAGGTAATCAGATGTGCGGAATCAGAGATGGGGAATCAGAGGCAGGGAATCAGAATCAGAAGCGGGGAGTCAGAGGACGGGAATCAGAGGCCTGGAATCAGATGCTGGGAATAAGAGGCCGGGAATCAGAGGTGGGGAATCAGAGTCCGGGAATCAGAGATGGGGAGTCAGAGGCGGGGAATGAGATATGGAGAATCAGAGGCGGGGAATCAGAGGCGGGGAAACAGAGGTGGGGAATCAGAGCTGGGGAATCAGAGGCTGGGAATCAAAGTTGGGGAATCAGAGGCAGGGAATCAGATATGGGGAAACAGGGGCGGGGAATCAGAAGCGGGGAAACAGAGGCGGGGAATCAGATATGGGGAATCAGAGGCGGGGAATTAGAGTTGGGGAATCAGAGGCGGGGAATCAGAGGCGGGGAAACAGAGGCGGGGAATCAAACACGGGGAATCAGAGGTGGGGAATCAGAGGTTGGGAATCAGTGGCAGGGAATCAGAGGCGGGGAATCAGAGGCGGGGAATCAGAGGCAGGGAATCAGATGTGCGGAATCGGAGATAGGGAATCAGAGGCGGGGAATCAGAGGCGGGGAATCAGAGGCCGGGAATCAGATATGGGGAAACAGAGGCGGGGAATCAGAGGCGGGGAAACAGAGGCTGGGAATCAGATATGGGGAATCAGAGGTGGGGAATCAGAGGTTGGGAATCAGAGGCAGGGAATCAGAGGCTTGGAATCAGATGCAGGGAATCAGATGCGGGGAATCAGAGGCGGGGAATCAGAGCTGGGGAATCAGAGGTGGGGAATCAGAGTTGGGGAATCAGAGGCAGGGACTTAGATATTGGGAAACAGAGGCAGGGAATCAGAGGCGGGGAATCAGATATGGGGAATCAGAGATGGGGAATCAGAGGCAGGGAATCAGATGTGCGGAATCAGAGATGGGGAATCAAAGGCAGGGAATCAGAATCAGAAGCAGGGAATCAGAGGCCGGGAATCAGAGGCCGGAATCAGATGCCGGGAATAAGAGGCCGGAAATCAGAGGTGGGGAATCAGAGTCCGGGAATCAGAGATTGGGATTCAGAGGCGGGGAATGAGATATGGGGAATCAGAGGCGGGGAATCAGAGGCGGGGAAACAGAGGCGGGGAATCAGATATGGCGAATCAGAGGTGGCGAATCAAAGGCGGAGAATCAGAGATGGGGAATCAGAGGCCGGGAATCAGAGGCAGGGAATCAAACACGGGGAATCAGAGGAGGGGAATCAGAATTGGGGAATCAGAGATGGGGAATCAGAGATGGGGAATCAGAGGCAGGGAATCAGACGCAGGGAATCAGAGGTGGTGAATCAGAGATGTGGAATCAGAGGCGGGGAATCAGAGGCAGGGAATCAGACGCGGGGAATAAGAGGCGGGGAATCATAGCTGGCGAATCAGAGGCGGGGAATCAGAGGTGGGGAATCAGAGGCGGGGAATCAGATATTGGGAATCAGAGGTGGGGAATCAGAGGCGGGGAAACAGAGGCGGGGAATCAGAGGCGGGGAAACAGAGGCAGGGAATCAGATATGGGGAATCAGAGGCGGGGAATTAGAGTTGGGGAATCAGAGGCGGGGAATCAGAGGCAGGGAATCAAACACGGGGAATCAGAGGCGGGGAATCAGAGCTGGGGAATCAGAGGCTGGGAATCAAAGTTGGGGAATCAGAGGCAGGGAATCAGATATGGGAAAACAGGGGCGGGGAATCAGAGGCGGGGAAACAGAGGCAGGGAATCAGATATGGGGAATCAGAGGCGGGGAATTAGAGTTGGGGAATCAGAGGCGGGGAATCAGAGGCGGGGAAACAGAGGCGGGGAATCAAACACGGGGAATCAGAGGTGGGGAATCAGAGGTTGGGAATCAGATGCAGGGAATCAGAGGCGGGGAATCAGAGGTGGGGAATCAGAGGCAGGGAATCAGATGTGCGGAATCGGAGATGGGGAATCAGAGGCAGGGAATCAGAGGCGGGGAATCAGAGGTGGGGAATCAGAGGCCGGGAATCAGATATGGGGAAACAGAGGCGGGGAAACAGAGGCTGGGGATCAGATATGGGGAATCAGAGGTGGGGAATCAGAGGTTGGGAATCAGAGGCAGGGAATCAGAGGCTTGGAATCAGATGCAGGGAATCAGATGCGGGGAATCAGAGGTGGGGAATCAGAGTTGGGGAATCAGAGGCGGGGAATCAGAGCTGGGGATTCAGAGGTGGGGAATCAGAGTCGGGGAATCAGAGGCAGGGAATCGGATGTGCGGAATCAGAGATGGGGAATCAGAGGTGGGGAATCAGAGGCGGTGAATCTGAGATGGGGAATCTGAGGCGTGGAATCAGAGGCAGGTTTTCAGACACGGGGATTCAGAGGCTGGGAATCAGACGGGGGGAATCAAAGGCGGGGAATGAAGCTGGGGAATCAGAGGCAGGGAATCAGAGTTGGGGATTCAGAGGCGGGGAATCAGATATGGGGAAACAGAGGCGGGGAATCAGAGGCAGGCAAACAGAGGCGGGGAATTAGATATGGGGAATCAGTGGTGGGGAATCAGAGGTGGTGAATCAGAGATGGGGAATCACAGGCGGGGAATCAGAGGCAGGGAATAGAACGCGGGGAATCAGAGGCAGGGAATCAGAGCTGGGGAATAAGAGGCGGGGAATCATAGTTGGGAATCAGAGGCGGGGAATCAGATATGGGGAAACAGAGGCGGGGAATCAGGGGCGGGGAAACAGAGGCGGGGAATCAGATATGGGGAATCGGATGTGGGGAATCAGAGGCGGGGAATCAGAGCTGTGGAATCAGAGGCGGGGAATCAGAGTTGGGGCATCAGAGGTGGGGAATTAGATATGGGGAAACAGAGGCGGGGAATCAGAGGCGTGGAAACAGAGGCGGGGAATCAGATATGGGGAATCAGAGGTGGGGAATCAGAGGCAGGTAATCAGATGTGCGGAATCAGAGATGGGGAATCAGAGGCAGGGAATCAGAATCAGAAGCGGGGAGTCAGAGGACGGGAATCAGAGGCCTGGAATCAGATGCTGGGAATAAGAGGCCGGGAATCAGAGGTGGGGAATCAGAGTCCGGGAATCAGAGATGGGGAGTCAGAGGCGGGGAATGAGATATGGAGAATCAGAGGCGGGGTATCAGAGGCGGGGAAACAGAGGTGGGGAATCAGATATGGGGAATCAGAGGTGGCGAATCAAAGGCGGTGAATCAGAGATGGGGAATCAGAGCTGGGGAATCAGAGGCTGGGAATCAAAGTTGGGGAATCAGAGGCAGGGAATCAGATATGGGGAAACAGGGGCGGGGAATCAGAGGCGGGGAAACAGAGGCAGGGAATCAGATATGGGGAATCAGAGGCGGGGAATTAGAGTTGGGGAATCAGAGGCGGGGAATCAGAGGTGGGGAAACAGAGGCGGGGAATCAAACACGGGGAATCAGAGGTGGGGAATCAGAGGTTGGGAATCAGATGCAGGGAATCAGAGGCGGGGAATCAGAGGCGGGGAATCAGAGGCAGGGAATCAGATGTGCGGAATCGGAGATGGGGAATCAGAGGCAGGGAATCAGAGGCGGGGAATCAGAGGCGGGGAATCAGAGGCCGGGAATCAGATATGGGGAAACAGAGGCGGGGAAACAGAGGCTGGGGATCAGATATGGGGAAACAGAGGTGGGGAATCAGAGGTTGGGAATCAGAGGCAGGGAATCAGAGGCTTGGAATCAGATGCAGGGAATCAGATGCGGGGAATCAGAGGCGGGGAATCAGAGCTGGGGAATCAGATGCTGGGAATCAAAGTTGGGGAATCAGAGGCAGGGAATCAGATATGGGGAAACAGGGGTGGGGAATCAGAGGCGGGGAAACAGAGGCGGGGAATCAGATATGGGGAATCAGAGGCGGGGAATTAGAGTTGGGGAATCAGAGGCGGGGAATCAGAGGCGGGGAAACAGAGGCGGGGAATCAGATATGGGGAATCAGAGGCGGGGAATTAGAGTTGGGGAATCAGAGGCGGGGAATCAGAGGCGGGGAAACAGAGGCGGGGAATCAAACACGGGGAATCAGAGGTGGGGAATCAGAGGTTGGGAATCAGAGGCAGGGAATCAGAGGCGGGGAATCAGAGGCGGGGAATCAGAGGCAGGGAATCAGATGTGCGGAATCGGAGATGGGGAATCAGAGGCAGGGAATCAGAGGCGGGGAATCAGAGGCGGGGAACCAGAGGCCGGGAATCAGATATTGGGAAACAGAGGCGGGGAATCAGAGGCGGGGAAACAGAGGCTGGGAATCAGATATGGGGAATCAGAGGTGGGGAATCAGAGGTTGGGAATCAGAGGCAGGGAATAAGAGGCTTGGAATCAGATGCAGGGAATCAGATGCGGGGAATCAGAGGCGGGGAATCAGAGCTGGGGAATCAGAGGTGGGGAATTAGAGTAGTGGAATCAGAGGCGGGGACTTAGATATTGGGAAACAGAGGCGGGGAATCAGAGGCGGGGAAACAAAAGCGGGGAATCAGATATGGGGAATCAGAGATGGGGAATCAGAGGCAGGGAATCAGATGTGCGGAATCAGAGATGGGGAATCAAAGGCAGGGAATCAGAATCAGTAGCAGGGAATCAGAGGTGGGGAATCAGAGTCCGGGAATCAGAGATGGGGATTCAGAGGCGGGGAATGAGATATGGGGAATCAGAGGCGGGGAATCAGAGGCGGGGAAACAGAGGCGGGGAATCAGATATGGGGAATCAGAGGTGGCGAATCAAAGGCGGTGAATCAGAGTTGGGGAATCAGAGGCCGGGAATCAGAGGCAGGGAATCAAACACGGGGAATCAGAGGCGGGGAATCATAGCTGGCGAATCAGAGGCGGGGAATCAGAGGTGGGGAATCAGAGGCGGGGAATCAGATATTGGGAATCAGAGGTGGGGAATCAGAGGCGGGGAAACAGAGGCGGGGAATCAGATATGGGGTATCAGAGGTGGGGAATCAGAGGTTGTGAATCAGAGATGGGGAATCAGAGGCGGGGAATCAGAGGCCGGTAATCAGACGCGAGGAATCAGAGGCGGGGAATCAGAGCTGGGAAATTAGAGGCAGGGAATCAGAGTTGGGGATTCAGAGGCGGGGAATCAGATATGGGGAAACAGAGGCGGGGAATCAGATGCGGGCAAATAGAGGCGGGGATCAGATATGGGGAAACAGAGGCGGGGAATCAGAGGCGGGGAAACAGAGGCGTGGAATCAGATATGGGGAATCAGAGGTGGGGAATCAGAGGTTGGGAATCAGAGGCTGGGAATCAGAGGCTGGGAATCAGATGCATGGAATCAGATGCGGGGAATCAGAGGCGGGGAATCAGAGCTGGGGAATCAGATGTGGGGAATCAAAGTTGGGGAATCAGAGGCGGGGACTTAGATATGGGGAAACAGAGGCGGGGAATCAGAGGCGGGGAAACAGAGGCGGGGAATCAGATATGGGGAATCAGAGGTGGGGAATCAGAGGCAGGGAATTAGATTTGCGGAATCAGAGATGGGGAATCAGAAGCAGGGAATCAGAGGCCGGGAATCAGAGGCCGGAATCAGATGCCAGGAATAAGAGGCCGGGAATCAGAGGTGGGGAATCAGAGTCCGGGAATCAGAGATGGGGAATCAGAGGCGGGGAATGAGATATGGGGAATCCGAGGCGGGGAAACAGAGGCAAGGAATCAGATATGGGGAATCAGAGGTGGCGAATCAAAGGCGGTGAATCAGAGATGGGGAATCAGAGGCGGGGAATCAGAGGCAGGGGATCAAACACGGGGAATCAGAGGCGGGGAATCAGAGCTGGGGAATCAGAGGCGGGGAATCAGAGTTGGGGAATCAGAGGTGGGGAATCAGAGTTGGGGAATCAGAGGCGGGGACTTAGATATTGGGAAACAGAGGCGGGGAATCAAAGGTGGGGAAACAGAGGCGGGGAATCAGATATGGGGAATCAGAGGTGGGGAATCAGAGGCAGGGAATCAAACACGGGGAATCAGATGCGGGGAATCAGAGCTGGGGAATCAGAGGCGGGGAATCAGAGTTGGGGAATCAGAGGCGGGGAATCAGACGCAGGGAATCAATATGGGAAATCAGAGGTGGGGAATCAGACGCAGGGAATCAATATGGGAAATCAGAGTTGGGGAATCAGAGGTTGGGAATCAAAGGAAGGGAATCAGAGGCGAGGAATCAGAGCTGGGGAATCAGAGGCGGGGAATCAGAATTGGGGAATCAGAGATGGGGAATCAGAGATGGGGAATCAGAGGCGGGGAATCATACGCGTGGAATCAGAGGTGGTGAATCAGAGATGTGGAATCAGAGGCGGGGAATCAGAGGCAGGGAATCAGACGCGGGGAATCAGAGGCGGGGAATCATAGCTGGCGAATCAGAGGCGGGGAATGAGATATGGGGAATCAGAGGCGGGGAATCAGAGGCGGGGAAACAGTGGCGAGGAATCAGATATGGGGAATCAGAGGTGGCGAATCAAAGGCGGTGAATCAGAGATGGGGAATCAGAGGCGGGGAATCAGAGGCAGGGGATCAAACACGGGGAATCAGAGGCGGGGAATCAGAGCTGTGGAATCAGAGGCGGGGAATCAGAGTTGGGGAATCAGAGGCGGGGAATCAGAGCTGGGGAATCAGAGGTGGGGAATCAGAGTCGGGGAATCAGAGGCAGGGATTCGGATGTGCGGAATCAGAGATGGGCAATCAGAGGTGGGGAATCAGAGGCGGTGAATCTGAGATGGGGAATCAGAGGCGGGGAATCAGAGGCAGGTTATCAGACACGGGGATTCAGAGGCTGGGAATCAGACGGGGGGAATCAAAGGCGGGGAATGAAGCTGGGGAATCAGAGGCAGGGAATCAGAGTTGGGGAATCAGAGGCGGGGAATCAGAGTTGGGGAATCAGAGGCGGGGAATCAGAGCTGCGGAATCAGAGGTGGGGATCAGAGTCGGGGAATCAGAGGCAGGGGATCAAACACGGGGAATCAGAGGCGGGGAATCAGAGCTGGGGAATCAGAGGCGGGGAATCAGAGTTGGGGAATCAGAGGCGGGGAATCAGAGCTGCGGAATCAGAGGTGGGGATCAGAGTCGTGGAATCAGAGGCAGGGAATCAGATGTGCGGAATCAGAGATGGGGAATCAGAGGTGGGGAATCAGAGGCTGTGAATCAGAGATGGGGAATCATAGGCGGGGAATCAGAGGCAAGAAATCAGACACGGGGTTTCAGAGGCTGGGAATCAGACGGGGGAATCAAAGGCGGGGAATCAGAGCTGGGGAATCAGAGGCAGGGAATCAGAGTTGGGGATTCAGAGGCGGGGAATCAGATATGGGGAAACAGAGGCGGGGAATCAGAGTCGGGCAAACAGAGGCGGGGAATTAGATATGGGGAATCAGAGGTGGGGAATCAGAGGTGGTGAATCAGAGATGGGGAATCACAGGCGGGGAATCAGAGGCAGGGAATAGAACGCGGGGAATCAGAGGCAGGGAATCAGAGTTGGGGCATCAGAGGTTGGGAATTAGATATGGGGAAACAGAGGCGGGGAATCAGAGGCGGGGAAACAGAGGCGGGAAATAAGATATGGGGAATCAGAGGTGGGGAATCAGAGGCAGGGAATCAGATGTGCAGAATCAGAGATGGGGAATCAGAGGCAGGAATTCAGAATCAGAAGCGGGGAATCAGAGGCCGGGAAACAGAGGTGGGGAATCAGATATGGGGAATCAGAGGTGGGGAATCAGAGGCCTGAATCAGATGCCGGGAATAAGAGGCCGGGAATCAGAGGTGGGGAATCAGAGTCCGGGAATCAGAGATGGGGAATCAGAGGCGGGGAATGAGATATGGGGAATCAGAGGCGGGGAATCAGAGGCGGGGAAACAGAGGCGAGGAATCAGATATGGGGAATCAGAGGTGGCGAATCAAAGGCGATGAATCAGAGATGGGGAATCAGAGGCGTGGAATCAGAGGCAGGGAATCAAACACGGGGAATCAGAGGCGGGGAATCAGAGCTGGGGAATCAGAGGCGGGGAATCAGAGTTGGGGAATCAGAGGCGGGGAATCAGAGCTGGGGAATCAGAGGTGGGGATCAGAGTCGGCGAATCAGAGGCAGGGAATCAGATGTGCGGAATCAGAGATGGGGAATCAGAGGTGGGGAATCAGATGCTGTGAATCAGAGATGGGGAATCAGAGGCGGGGAATCAGAGGCAAGAAATCAGACACGGGGTTTCAGAGGCTGGGAATCAGATATGGGGAAACAGAGGCGGGGAATCAGAGGCGGGCAAACAGAGGCGGGGAATTAGATATGGGGAATCAGAGGTGGGGAATCAGAGGCGGGCAAACAGAGGCGGGGAATTAGATATGGGGAATCAGTGGTGGGGAATCAGAGGTGGTTTATCAGAGATGGGGAATCACAGGCGGGGAATCAGAGGCAGGGAATAGAACGCTTGGAATCAGAGGCAGGGAATCAGAGCTGGGGAATCAGAGGCGGGGAATCATAGTTGGGAATCAGAGGCGGGGAATCAGGGGCGGGGAAACAGAGGCGGGGAATCAGATATGGGGAATCGGATGCGGGGAATCAGAGGCGGGGAATCAGATATGGGGAATCAGAGGTGGGGAATCAGAGGCAGGTAATCAGATGTGCGGAATCAGAGATGGGGAATCAGAGGCAGGGAAACAGAATCAGAAGCGGGGAGTCAGAGGCCGGGAATCAGAGGCCTGGAATCAGATGCTGGGAATAAGAGGCCGGGAATCAGAGGTGGGGAATCAGAGTCCGGGAATCAGAGATGGGGATTCAGAGGCGGGGAATGAGATATGGAGAATCAGAGGCGGGGAATCAGAGGCGGGAAAACAGAGGTGGGGAATCAGATATGGGGAATCAGAGGTGGCGAATCAAAGGTGGTGAATCAGAGATGGGGAATCAGAGGCGGGGAATCAGAGGCAGGGAATCAAACACGGGGAATCAGAGGCGGGGAATCAGAGCTGGGGAATCAGAGGCTGGGAATCAAAGTTGGGGAATCAGAGGCAGGGAATCAGATATTGGGAAACAGGGGCGGGGAATCAGAGGCGGGGAAACAGAGGCGGGGAATCAGATATGGGGAATCAGAGGCGGGGAATTAGAGTTGGGGAATCAGAGGCGGGGAATCAGAGGCGGGGAAACAGAGGCGGGGAATCAAACACGGGGAAGCAGAGGTGGGGAATCAGAGGTTGGGAATCAGAGGCAGGGAATCAGAGGCGGGGAATCAGATATGGGGAAACAGAGGCGGGGAATCAGGGGCGGGGAAACAGAGGCGGGGAATCAGATATGGGGAATCGGATGCGGGGAATCAGAGGCGGGGAATCAGATATGGGGAATCAGAGGTGGGGAATCAGAGGCAGGTAATCAGATGTGCGGAATCAGAGATGGGGAATCAGAGGCAGGGAATCAGAATCAGAAGCGGGGAGTCAGAGGCCGGGAATCAGAGGCCTGGAATCAGAGGCTGGGAATAAGAGGCCGGGAATCAGAGGTGGGGAATCAGAGTTCGGGAATCAGAGATGGGGATTCAGAGGCGGGGAATGAGATATGGAGAATCAGAGGCGGGGAATCAGAGGCGGGAAAACAGAGGTGGGGAATCAGATATGGGGAATCAGAGGTGGCGAATCAAAGGTGGTGAATCAGAGATGGGGAATCAGAGGCGGGGAATCAGAGGCAGGGAATCAAACACGGGGAATCAGAGGCGGGGAATCAGAGCTGGGGAATCAGAGGCTGGGAATCAAAGTTGGGGAATCAGAGGCAGGGAATCAGATATGGGGAAACAGGGGCGGGGAATCAGAAGCGGGGAAACAGAGGCGGGGAATCAGATATGGGGAATCAGAGGCGGGGAATTAGAGTTGGGGAATCAGAGGCGGGGAATCAGAGGCGGGGAAACAGAGGCGGGGAATCAAACACGGGGAATCAGAGGTGGGGAATCAGAGGTTGGGAATCAGAGGCAGGGAATCAGAGGCGGGGAAACAGAGGCGGGGAATCAGAGGCAGGGAATCAGATGTGCGGAATCGGAGATAGGGAATCAGAGGCGGGGAATCAGAGGCGGGGAATCAGAGGCCGGGAATCAGATATGGGGAAACAGAGGCGGGGAATCAGAGGCGGGGAAACAGAGGCTGGGAATCAGATATGGGGAATCAGAGGTGGGGAATCAGAGGTTGGGAATCAGAGGCAGGGAATCAGAGGCTTGGAATCAGATGCAGGGAATCAGATGCGGGGAATCAGAGGCGGGGAATCAGAGCTGGGGAATCAGAGGTGGGGAATCAGAGTTGGGGAATCAGAGGCGGGGACTTAGATATTGGGAAACAGAGGCAGGGAATCAGAGGCGGGGAATCAGATATGGGGAATCAGAGATGGGGAATCAGAGGCAGGGAATCAGATGTGCGGAATCAGAGATGGGGAATCAAAGGCAGGGAATCAGAATCAGAAGCAGGGAATCAGAGGCCGGGAATCAGAGGCCGGAATCAGATGCCGGGAATAAGAGGCCGGAAATCAGAGGTGGGGAATCAGAGTCCGGGAATCAGAGATTGGGATTCAGAGGCGGGGAATGAGATATGGGGAATCAGAGGCGGGGAATCAGAGGCGGGGAAACAGAGGCGGGGAATCAGATATGGCGAATCAGAGGTGGCGAATCAAAGGCGGTGAATCAGAGATGGGGAATCAGAGGCCGGGAATCAGAGGCAGGGAATCAAACACGGTGAATCAGAGGAGGGGAATCAGAATTGGGGAATCAGAGATGGGGAATCAGAGATGGGGAATCAGAGGCAGGGAATCAGACGCGGGGAATCAGAGGTGGTGAATCAGAGATGTGGAATCAGAGGCGGGGAATCAGAGGCAGGGAATCAGACGCGGGGAATAAGAGGCGGGGAATCATAGCTGGCGAATCAGAGGCGGGGAATCAGAGGTGGGGAATCAGAGGCGGGGAATCAGATATTGGGAATCAGAGGTGGGGAATCAGAGGCGGGGAAACAGAGGCGGGGAATCAGAGGCGGGGAATCAGAGGCAGGGAATCAAACACGGGGAATCAGAGGCGGGGAATCAGAGCTTGCGAATCAGAGGCAGGGAATCAAAGTTGGGGAATCAGAGGCAGGGAATCAGATATGGGAAAACAGGGGCGGGGAATCAGAGGCGGGGAAACAGAGGCAGGGAATCAGATATGGGGAATCAGAGGCGGGGAATTAGAGTTGGGGAATCAGAGGCGGGGAATCAGAGGCGGGGAAACAGAGGCGGGGAATCAAACACGGGGAATCAGAGGTGGGGAATCAGAGGTTGGGAATCAGATGCAGGGAATCAGAGGCGGGGAATCAGAGGCGGGGAATCAGAGGCAGGGAATCAGATGTGCGGAATCAGAGATGGGGAATCAGAGGCAGGGAATCAGAGGCGGGGAATCAGAGGTGGGGAATCAGAGGCCGGGAATCAGATATGGGGAAACAGAGGCGGGGAAACAGAGGCTGGGGATCAGATATGGGGAATCAGAGGTGGGGAATCAGAGGTTGGGAATCAGAGGCAGGGAATCAGAGGCTTGGAATCAGATGCAGGGAATCAGATGCGGGGAATCAGAGGTGGGGAATCAGAGCTGGGGAATCAGATGCTGGGAATCAAAGTTGGGGAATCAGAGGCAGGGAATCAGATATGGGGAAACAGGGGTGGGGAATCAGAGGCGGGGAAACAGAGGCGGGGAATCAGATATGGGGAATCAGAGGCGGGGAATTAGAGTTGGGGAATCAGAGGCGGGGAATCAGAGGCGGGGAAACAGAGGCGGGGAATCAAACACGGGGAATCAGAGGTGGGGAATCAGAGGTTGGGAATCAGAGGCAGGGAATCAGAGGCGGGGAATCAGAGGCGGGGAATCAGAGGCAGGGAATCAGATGTGCGGAATCGGAGATGGGGAATCAGAGGCAGGGAATCAGAGGCGGGGAATCAGAGGCGGGGAACCAGAGGCCGGGAATCAGATATGGGGAAACAGAGGCGGGGAATCAGAGGCGGGGAAACAGAGGCTGAGAATCAGATATGGGGAATCAGAGGTGGGGAATCAGAGGTTGGGAATCAGAGGCAGGGAATAAGAGGCTTGGAATCAGATGCAGGGAATCAGATGCGGGGGAAACAGAGGCGGGGAATCAGAGCTGTGGAATCAGAGGTGGGGAATTAGAGTTGTGGAATCAGAGGCGGGGACTTAGATATTGGGAAACAGAGGCGGGGAATCAGAGGCGGGGAAACAGAAGCGGGGAATCAGATATGGGGAATCAGAGATGGGGAATCAGAGGCAGGGAATCAGATGTGCGGAATCAGAGATGGGGAATCAAAGGCAGGGAATCAGAATCAGTAGCAGGGAATCAGAGGTGGGGAATCAGAGTCCGGGAATCAGAGATGGGGATTCAGAGGCGGGGAATGAGATATGGGGAATCAGAGGCGGGGAATCAGAGGCGGGGAAACAGAGGCGGGGAATCAGATATGGGGAATCAGAGGTGGCGAATCAAAGGCGGTGAATCAGAGTTGGGGAATCAGAGGCGGGCAAACAGAGGCGGGGAATTAGATATGGGGAATCAGTGGTGGGGAATCAGAGGTGGTTTATCAGAGGCGGGGAATCAGATATGGGGAATCAGAGGTGGCGAATCAAAGGCGGTGAATCAGAGTTGGGGAATCAGAGGCGGGCAAACAGAGGCGGGGAATTAGATATGGGGAATCAGAGGTGGGGAATCAGAGGCGGGCAAACAGAGGCGGGGAATTAGATATGGGGAATCAGTGGTGGGGAATCAGAGGTGGTTTATCAGAGATGGGGAATCACAGGCGGGGAATCAGAGGCAGGGAATAGAACGCTTGGAATCAGAGGCAGGGAATCAGAGCTGGGGAATCAGAGGCGGGGAATCATAGTTGGGAATCAGAGGCGGGGAATCAGGGGCGGGGAAACAGAGGCGGGGAATCAGATATGGGGAATCGGATGCGGGGAATCAGAGGCGGGGAATCAGATATGGGGAATCAGAGGTGGGGAATCAGAGGCAGGTAATCAGATGTGCGGAATCAGAGATGGGGAATCAGAGGCAGGGAAACAGAATCAGAAGCGGGGAGTCAGAGGCCGGGAATCAGAGGCCTGGAATCAGATGCTGGGAATAAGAGGCCGGGAATCAGAGGTGGGGAATCAGAGTCCGGGAATCAGAGATGGGGATTCAGAGGCGGGGAATGAGATATGGAGAATCAGAGGCGGGGAATCAGAGGCGGGAAAACAGAGGTGGGGAATCAGATATGGGGAATCAGAGGTGGCGAATCAAAGGTGGTGAATCAGAGATGGGGAATCAGAGGCGGGGAATCAGAGGCAGGGAATCAAACACGGGGAATCAGAGGCGGGGAATCAGAGCTGGGGAATCAGAGGCTGGGAATCAAAGTTGGGGAATCAGAGGCAGGGAATCAGATATTGGGAAACAGGGGCGGGGAATCAGAGGCAGGGAAACAGAGGCGGGGAATCAGATATGGGGAATCAGAGGCGGGGAATTAGAGTTGGGGAATCAGAGGCGGGGAATCAGAGGCGGGGAAACAGAGGCGGGGAATCAAACACGGGGAAGCAGAGGTGGGGAATCAGAGGTTGGGAATCAGAGGCAGGGAATCAGAGGCGGGGAATCAGATATGGGGAAACAGAGGCGGGGAATCAGGGGCGGGGAAACAGAGGCGGGGAATCAGATATGGGGAATCGGATGCGGGGAATCAGAGGCGGGGAATCAGATATGGGGAATCAGAGGTGGGGAATCAGAGGCAGGTAATCAGATGTGCGGAATCAGAGATGGGGAATCAGAGGCAGGGAATCAGAATCAGAAGCGGGGAGTCAGAGGCCGGGAATCAGAGGCCTGGAATCAGAGGCTGGGAATAAGAGGCCGGGAATCAGAGGTGGGGAATCAGAGTTCGGGAATCAGAGATGGGGATTCAGAGGCGGGGAATGAGATATGGAGAATCAGAGGCGGGGAATCAGAGGCGGGAAAACAGAGGTGGGGAATCAGATATGGGGAATCAGAGGTGGCGAATCAAAGGTGGTGAATCAGAGATGGGGAATCAGAGGCGGGGAATCAGAGGCAGGGAATCAAACACGGGGAATCAGAGGCGGGGAATCAGAGCTGGGGAATCAGAGGCTGGGAATCAAAGTTGGGGAATCAGAGGCAGGGAATCAGATATGGGGAAACAGGGGCGGGGAATCAGAAGCGGGGAAACAGAGGCGGGGAATCAGATATGGGGAATCAGAGGCGGGGAATTAGAGTTGGGGAATCAGAGGCGGGGAATCAGAGGCGGGGAAACAGAGGCGGGGAATCAAACACGGGGAATCAGAGGTGGGGAATCAGAGGTTGGGAATCAGAGGCAGGGAATCAGAGGCGGGGAAACAGAGGCGGGGAATCAGAGGCAGGGAATCAGATGTGCGGAATCGGAGATAGGGAATCAGAGGCGGGGAATCAGAGGCGGGGAATCAGAGGCCGGGAATCAGATATGGGGAAACAGAGGCGGGGAATCAGAGGCGGGGAAACAGAGGCTGGGAATCAGATATGGGGAATCAGAGGTGGGGAATCAGAGGTTGGGAATCAGAGGCAGGGAATCAGAGGCTTGGAATCAGATGCAGGGAATCAGATGCGGGGAATCAGAGGCGGGGAATCAGAGCTGGGGAATCAGAGGTGGGGAATCAGAGTTGGGGAATCAGAGGCGGGGACTTAGATATTGGGAAACAGAGGCAGGGAATCAGAGGCGGGGAATCAGATATGGGGAATCAGAGATGGGGAATCAGAGGCAGGGAATCAGATGTGCGGAATCAGAGATGGGGAATCAAAGGCAGGGAATCAGAATCAGAAGCAGGGAATCAGAGGCCGGGAATCAGAGGCCGGAATCAGATGCCGGGAATAAGAGGCCGGAAATCAGAGGTGGGGAATCAGAGTCCGGGAATCAGAGATTGGGATTCAGAGGCGGGGAATGAGATATGGGGAATCAGAGGCGGGGAATCAGAGGCGGGGAAACAGAGGCGGGGAATCAGATATGGCGAATCAGAGGTGGCGAATCAAAGGCGGTGAATCAGAGATGGGGAATCAGAGGCCGGGAATCAGAGGCAGGGAATCAAACACGGTGAATCAGAGGAGGGGAATCAGAATTGGGGAATCAGAGATGGGGAATCAGAGATGGGGAATCAGAGGCAGGGAATCAGACGCGGGGAATCAGAGGTGGTGAATCAGAGATGTGGAATCAGAGGCGGGGAATCAGAGGCAGGGAATCAGACGCGGGGAATAAGAGGCGGGGAATCATAGCTGGCGAATCAGAGGCGGGGAATCAGAGGTGGGGAATCAGAGGCGGGGAATCAGATATTGGGAATCAGAGGTGGGGAATCAGAGGCGGGGAAACAGAGGCGGGGAATCAGAGGCGGGGAATCAGAGGCAGGGAATCAAACACGGGGAATCAGAGGCGGGGAATCAGAGCTGGCGAATCAGAGGCAGGGAATCAAAGTTGGGGAATCAGAGGCAGGGAATCAGATATGGGAAAACAGGGGCGGGGAATCAGAGGCGGGGAAACAGAGGCAGGGAATCAGATATGGGGAATCAGAGGCGGGGAATTAGAGTTGGGGAATCAGAGGCGGGGAATCAGAGGCGGGGAAACAGAGGCGGGGAATCAAACACGGGGAATCAGAGGTGGGGAATCAGAGGTTGGGAATCAGATGCAGGGAATCAGAGGCGGGGAATCAGAGGCGGGGAATCAGAGGCAGGGAATCAGATGTGCGGAATCAGAGATGGGGAATCAGAGGCAGGGAATCAGAGGCGGGGAATCAGAGGTGGGGAATCAGAGGCCGGGAATCAGATATGGGGAAACAGAGGCGGGGAAACAGAGGCTGGGGATCAGATATGGGGAATCAGAGGTGGGGAATCAGAGGTTGGGAATCAGAGGCAGGGAATCAGAGGCTTGGAATCAGATGCAGGGAATCAGATGCGGGGAATCAGAGCTGGGGAATCAGAGCTGGGGAATCAGATGCTGGGAATCAAAGTTGGGGAATCAGAGGCAGGGAATCAGATATGGGGAAACAGGGGTGGGGAATCAGAGGCGGGGAAACAGAGGCGGGGAATCAGATATGGGGAATCAGAGGCGGGGAATTAGAGTTGGGGAATCAGAGGCGGGGAATCAGAGGCGGGGAAACAGAGGCGGGGAATCAAACACGGGGAATCAGAGGTGGGGAATCAGAGGTTGGGAATCAGAGGCAGGGAATCAGAGGCGGGGAATCAGAGGCGGGGAATCAGAGGCAGGGAATCAGATGTGCGGAATCGGAGATGGGGAATCAGAGGCAGGGAATCAGAGGCGGGGAATCAGAGGCGGGGAACCAGAGGCCGGGAATCAGATATGGGGAAACAGAGGCGGGGAATCAGAGGCGGGGAAACAGAGGCTGAGAATCAGATATGGGGAATCAGAGGTGGGGAATCAGAGGTTGGGAATCAGAGGCAGGGAATAAGAGGCTTGGAATCAGATGCAGGGAATCAGATGCGGGGGAAACAGAGGCGGGGAATCAGAGCTGTGGAATCAGAGGTGGGGAATTAGAGTTGTGGAATCAGAGGCGGGGACTTAGATATTGGGAAACAGAGGCGGGGAATCAGAGGCGGGGAAACAGAAGCGGGGAATCAGATATGGGGAATCAGAGATGGGGAATCAGAGGCAGGGAATCAGATGTGCGGAATCAGAGATGGGGAATCAAAGGCAGGGAATCAGAATCAGTAGCAGGGAATCAGAGGTGGGGAATCAGAGTCCGGGAATCAGAGATGGGGATTCAGAGGCGGGGAATGAGATATGGGGAATCAGAGGCGGGGAATCAGAGGCGGGGAAACAGAGGCGGGGAATCAGATATGGGGAATCAGAGGTGGCGAATCAAAGGCGGTGAATCAGAGTTGGGGAATCAGAGTCCGGGAATCAGAGGCAGGGAATCAAACACGGGGAATCAGAGGCGGGGAATCATAGCTGGCGAATCAGAGGCGGGGAATCAGAGGTGGGGAATCAGAGGCGGGGAATCAGATATTGGGAATCAGAGGTGGGGAATCAGAGGCGGGGAAACAGAGGCGGGGAATCAGATATGGGGTATCAGAGGTGGGGAATCAGAGGTTGTGAATCAGAGATGGGGAATCAGAGGCGGGGAATCAGAGGCCGGTAATCAGACGCGGGGAATCAGAGGCGGGGAATCAGAGCTGGGAAATTAGAGGCAGGGAATCAGAGTTGGGGATTCAGAGGCGGGGAATCAGATATGGGGAAACAGAGGCGGGGAATCAGATGCGGGCAAATAGAGGCGGGGATCAGATATGGGGAAACAGAGGCGGGGAATCAGAGGCGGGGAAACAGAGGCGTGGAATCAGATATGGGGAATCAGAGGTGGGGAATCAGAGGTTGGGAATCAGAGGCTGGGAATCAGAGGCTGGGAATCAGATGCATGGAATCAGATGCGGGGAATCAGAGGCGGGGAATCAGAGCTGGGGAATCAGAGGTGGGGAATCAAAGTTGGGGAATCAGAGGCGGGGACTTAGATATGGGGAAACAGAGGGGGGAATCAGAGGCGGGGAAACAGAGGCGGGGAATCAGATATGGGGAATCAGAGGTGGGGAATCAGAGGCAGGGAATTAGATTTGCGGAATCAGAGATGGGGAATCAGAAGCAGGGAATCAGAGGCCGGGAATCAGAGGCCGGAATCAGATGCCGGGAATAAGAGGCCGGGAATCAGAGGTGGGGAATCAGAGTCCGGGAATCAGAGATGGGGAATCAGAGGCGGGGAATGAGATATGGGGAATCAGAGGCGGGGAATCAGAGGCGGGGAAACAAGGGCGAGGAATCAGATATGGGGAATCAGAGGTGGCGAATCAAAGGCGGTGAATCAGAGATGGGGAATCAGAGGCGGGGAATCAGAGGCAGGGGATCAAATACGGGGAATCAGAGGCGGGGAATGAGAGCTGGGGAATCAGAGGCGGGGAATCAGAGTTGGGGAATCAGAGGTGGGGAATCAGAGTTGGGGAATCAGAGGCGGGGACTTAGATATTGGGAAACAGAGGCGGGGAATCAAAGGTGGGGAAACAGAGGCGGGGAATCAGATATGGGGAATCAGAGGTGGGGAATCAGAGGCAGGGAATCAAACACGGGGAATCAGATGCGGGGAATCAGAGCTGGGGAATCAGAGGCGGGGAATCAGAGTTGGGGAATCAGAGGCGGGGAATCAGACGCAGGGAATCAATGTGGGAAATCAGAGGTGGGGAATCAGACGCAGGGAATCAATATGGGAAATCAGATTTGGGGAATCAGAGGTTGGGAATCAAAGGAAGGGAATCAGAGGCGAGGAATCAGAGCTGGGGAATCAGAGGCGGGGAATCAGAATTGGGGAATCAGAGATTGGGAATCAGAGATGGGGAATCAGAGGCGGGGAATCAGACGCGTGGAATCAGAGGTGGTGAATCAGAGATGTGGAATCAGAGGTGGGGAATCAGAGGCAGGGAATCAGACGCGGGGAATCAGAGGCGGGGAATCATAGCTGGCGAATCAGAGGCGGGGAATGAGATATGGGGAATCAGAGGCGGGGAATCAGAGGCGGGGAAACAGTGGCGAGGAATCAGATATGGGGAATCAGAGGTGGCGAATCAAAGGCGGTTAATCAGAGATGGGGAATCAGAGGCGGGGAATCAGAGGCAGTGGATCAAACACGGGGAATCAGAGGCGGGGAATCAGAGCTGTGGAATCAGAGGCGGGGAATCAGAGTTGGGGAATCAGAGGCGGGGAATCAGAGCTGGGGAATCAGAGGTGGGGAATCAGAGTCGGGGAATCAGAGGCAGGGAGTCGGATGTGCGGAATCAGAGATGGGGAATCAGAGGTGGGGAATCAGAGGCGGTGAATCTGAGATGGGGAATCAGAGGCGGGGAATCAGAGGCAGGTTATCAGACACGGGGAATCAGAGGCGGGGAATCAGAGCTGGGGAATCAGAGGCGGGGAATCAGAGTTGGGGAATCAGAGGTGGGGAATCTGAGTTGGGGAATCAGAGGCGGGGACTTAGATATTGGGAAACAGAGGCGGGGAATCAAAGGTGGGGAAACAGAGGCGGGGAATCAGATATGGGGAATCAGAGGTGGGGAATCAGAGGCAGGGAATCAAACACGGGGAATCAGATGCGGGGAATCAGAGCTGGGGAATCAGAGGCGGGGAATCAGAGTTGGGGAATCAGAGGCGGGGAATCAGACGCAGGGAATCAATGTGAGAAATCAGAGGTGGGGAATCAGACGCAGGGAATCAATATGGGAAATCAGAGTTGGGGAATCAGAGGTTGGGAATCAAAGGAAGGGAATCAGAGGCGAGGAATCAGAGCTGGGGAATCAGAGGCGGGGAATCAGAATTGGGGAATCAGAGATTGGGAATCAGAGATGGGGAATCAGAGGCGGGGAATCAGACGCGTGGAATCAGAGGTGGTGAATCAGAGATGTGGAATCAGAGGCGGGGAATGAGATATGGGGAATCAGAGGCGGGGAATCAGAGGCGGGGAAACAGTGGCGAGGAATCAGATATGGGGAATCAGAGGTGGCGAATCAAAGGCGGTGAATCAGAGATGGGGAATCAGAGGCGGGGAATCAGAGGCAGTGGATCAAAGACGGGGAATCAGAGGCGGGGAATCAGAGCTGTGGAATCAGAGGCGGGGAATCAGAGTTGGGGAATCAGAGGCGGGGAATCAGAGCTGGGGAATCAGAGGTGGGGAATCAGAGTCGGGGAATCAGAGGCAGGGAGTCGGATGTGCGGAATCAGAGATGGGGAATCAGAGGTGGGGAATCAGAGGCGGTGAATCTGAGATGGGGAATCAGAGGCGGGGAATCAGAGGCAGGTTATCAGACACGGGGATTCAGAGGCTGGGAATCAGACGGGGAAAATCAAAGGCGGGGAATGAAGCTGGGGAATCAGAGGCAGGGAATCAGAGTTGGGGAATCAGAGGCGGGGAATCAGAGTTGGGGAATCAGAGGCGGGGAATCAGAGCTGCGGAATCAGAGGTGGGGATCAGAGTCGGGGAATCAGAGGCAGGGGATCAGAGGCGGGGAGTCAGATATGGGGAATAGAGGTGGGGAATCAGGGGCGGGGTATCAGAGGCTGGGTATCAGACACGGGGATTCAATTGCGGGGAATCAGAGATGGGGTATCAGAGGCGGGGAATCAGATATGGGGAAACAGAGGCGGGGAATCAGAGGCGGGGAAACAGAGGCGGGGAATCTGATATGGGGACTCAGAGGTGGCGAATGAAAGGCGGTGAATCAGAGATGGGGAATCAGAGGCGGGGAATCAGAGGCAGGGAATCAAACACGGGGAATCAGAGGTGGGGAATCAGAGCTGAGGTATCAGAGGCGGGGAATCAGAGTTGGGGAATCAGAGGCGGGGAATCAGATATGGGGAAACAGAGGCGGGGAATCAGAGGAAGGGAAACAGAGGTGGGGAATCAGATATGGGGAATCAGAGGTGGGGAATCAGAGGTTTGGAAACAGAGGCAGGAAATCAGAGGCGGGGAGTCAGAGGCGGGGAATCAGAGGCAGGGAATCAGATGTGCGGAATCAGAGGTGGGGAATCAGAGCTGGGGAATCAGAGGTGGGGAATCAGAGGTTGTGAATCAGAGATGGGGAATCAGAGGCGGGGAATCAGAGGCCGGTAATCAGACGTGGGGAATCAGAGGCGGGGAATCAGAGCTGGGAAATTAGAGGCAGGGAATCAGAGTTGGGGATTCAGAGGCGGGGAATCAGATATGGGGAAACAGAGTCGGGGAATCAGATGCGGGCAAATAGAGGCGGGGATCAGATATGGGGAAACAGAGGCGGGGAATCAGAGGCGGGGAAACAGAGGCGTGGAATCAGATATGGGGAATCAGAGGTGGGGAATCAGAGGTTGGGAATCAGAGGCTGGGAATCAGAGGCTGGGAATCAGATGCATGGAATCAGATGCGGGGAATCAGAGGCGGGGAATCAGAGCTGGGGAATCAGAGGTGGGGAATCAAAGTTGGGGAATCAGAGGCGGGGACTTAGATATGGGGAAACAGAGGCGGGGAATCAGAGGCGGGGAAACAGAGGCGGGGAATCAGATATGGGGAATCAGAGGTGGGGAATCAGAGGCAGGGAATTAGATTTGCGGAATCAGAGATGGGGAATCAGAAGCAGGGAATCAGAGGCCGGGAATCAGAGGCCGGAATCAGATGCCGGGAATAAGAGGCCGGGAATCAGAGGTGGGGAATCAGAGTCCGGGAATCAGAGATGGGGAATCAGAGGCGGGGAATGAGATATGGGGAATCAGAGGCGGGGAATCAGAGGCGGGGAAACAGAGGCGAGGAATCAGATATGGGGAATCAGAGGTGGCGAATCAAAGGCGGTGAATCAGAGATGGGGAATCAGAGGCGGGGAATCAGAGGCAGGGGATCAAACACGGGGAATCAGAGGCGGGGAATCAGAGCTGGGGAATCAGAGGCGGGGAATCAGAGTTGGGGAATCAGAGGTGGGGAATCAGAGTTGGGGAATCAGAGGCGGGGACTTAGATATTGGGAAACAGAGGCGGGGAATCAAAGGTGGGGAAACAGAGGCGGGGAATCAGATATGGGGAATCAGCGGTGGGGAATCAGAGGCAGGGAATCAAACACGGGGAATCAGATGCGGGGAATCAGAGCTGGGGAATCAGAGGCGGGGAATCAGAGTTGGGGAATCAGAGGCGGGGAATCAGACGCAGGGAATCAATGTGGGAAATCAGAGGTGGGGAATCAGACGCAGGGAATCAATATGGGAAATCAGAGTTGGGGAATCAGACGTTGGGATCAAAGGAAGGGAATCAGAGGCGAGGAATCAGAGCTGGGGAATCAGAGGCGGGGAATCAGAATTGGGGAATCAGAGATGGGGAATCAGAGATGGGGAATCAGAGGCGGGGAATCAGACGCGTGGAATCAGAGGTGGTGAATCAGAGATGTGGAATCAGAGGCGGGGAATCAGAGGCAGGGAATCAGACGCGGGGAATCAGAGGCGGGGAATCATAGCTGGCGAATCAGAGGCGGGGAATGAGATATGGGGAATCAGAGGCGGGGAATCAGAGGCGGGGAAACAGTGGCGAGGAATCAGATATGGGGAATCAGAGGTGGCGAATCAAAGGCGGTGAATCAGAGATGGGGAATCAGAGGCGGGGAATCAGAGGCAGGTTATCAGACACGGGGATTCAGAGGCTGGGAATCAGACGGGGGGAATCAAAGGCGGGGAATGAAGCTGGGGAATCAGAGGCAGGGAATCAGAGTTGGGGAATCAGAGGCGGGGAATCAGAGTTGGGGAATCAGAGGCGGGGAATCAGAGCTGCGGAATCAGAGGTGGGGATCAGAGTCGGGGAATCAGAGGCAGGGGATCAAACACGGGGAATCAGAGGCGAGGAATCAGAGCTGGGGAATCAGAGGCGGGGAATCAGAGTTGGGGAATCAGAGGCGGGGAATCAGAGCTGCGGAATCAGAGGTGGGGATCAGAGTCGTGGAATCAGAGGCAGGGAATCAGATGTGCGGAATCAGAGATGGGGAATCAGAGGTGGGGAATCAGAGGCTGTGAATCAGAGATGGGGAATCAGAGGTGGGGAATCTGAGGCAAGAAATCAGACACGGGGTTTCAGAGGCTGGGAATCAGATGGGGGAATCAAAGGCGGGGAATCAGAGCTGGGGAATCAGAGGCAGGGAATCAGAGTTGGGGATTCAGAGGCGGGGAATCAGATATGGGGAAACAGAGGCGGGGAATCAGAGTCGGGCAAACAGAGGCGGGGAATTAGATATGGGGAATCAGAGGTGGGGAATCAGAGGTGGTGAATCAGAGATGGGGAATCACAGGCGGGGAATCAGAGGCAGGGAATAGAACGCGGGGAATCAGAGGCAGGGAATCAGAGTTGGGGCATCAGAGGTTGGGAATTAGATATGGGGAAACAGAGGCGGGGAATCAGAGGCGGGGAAACAGAGGCGGGAAATCAGATATGGGGAATCAGAGGTGGGGAATCAGAGGCAGGGAATCAGATGTGCGGAATCAGAGATGGGGAATCAGAGGCAGGGATTCAGAATCAGAAGCGGGGAATCAGAGGCCGGGAAACAGAGGTGGGGAATCAGATATGGGGAATCAGAGGTGGGGAATCAAAGGCGATGAATCAGAGATGGGGAATCAGAGGCGTGGAATCAGAGGCAGGGAATCAAACACGGGGAATCAGAGGTGGGGAATCAGAGCTGGGGAATCAGAGGCGGGGAATCAGAGTTGGGGAATCAGAGGCGGGGAATCAGAGCTGGGGAATCAGAGGTGGGGATTAGAGTCGGGGAATCAGAGGCAGGGAATCAGATGTGCGGAATCAGAGATGGGGAATCAGAGGTGGGGAATCAGAGGCTGTGAATCAGAGATGGGGAATCAGAGGCGGGGAATCAGAGGCAAGAAATCAGACACGGGGTTTCAGAGGCTGGGTATCAGACGGGGGAATCAAAGGCGGGGAATCAGAGCTGGGGAATCAGAGGCAGGGAATCAGAGTTGGGGATTCAGAGGCGGGGAATCAGATATGGGGAAACAGAGGCGGGGAATCAGAGGCGGGCAAACAGAGGCGGGGAATTAGATATGGGGAATCAGAGGTGGGGAATCAGAGGCGGGCAAACAGAGGCGGGGAATTAGATATGGGGAATCAGTGGTGGGGAATCAGAGGTGGGGAATCAAAGGCGATGAATCAGAGATGGGGAATCAGAGGCGTGGAATCAGAGGCAGGGAATAGAACGCGGGGAATCAGAGGCAGGGAATCAGAGCTGGGGAATCAGAGGCGGGGAATCATAGTTGGGAATCAGAGGCGGGGAATCAGATATGGGGAAACAGAGGCGGGGAATCAGGGGCGGGGAAACAGAGGCGGGGAATCAGATATGGGGAATCGGATGCGGGGAATCAGAGGCGGGGAATCAGATATGGGGTATCAGAGGTGGGGAATCAGAGGGAGGTAATCAGATGTGCGGAATCAGAGATGGGGAATCAGAGGCAGGGAATCAGAATCAGAAGCGGGGAGTCAGAGGCCGGGAATCAGAGGCCTGGAATCAGATGCTGGGAATAAGAGGCCGTGAATCAGACGTGGGGAATCAGAGTCCGGGAATCAGAGATGGGGATTCAGAGGCGGGGAATGAGATATGGAGAATCAGAGGCGGGGAATCAGAGGCGGGAAAACAGAGGTGGGGAATCAGATATGGGGAATCAGAGGTGGCGAATCAAAGGTGGTGAATCAGAGATGGGGAATCAGAGGCGGGGAATCAGAGGCAGGGAATCAAACACGGGGAATCAGAGGCGGGGAATCAGAGGCTGGGAATCAAAGTTGGGGAATCAGAGGCAGGGAATCAGATATGGGGAAACAGGGGCGGGGAATCAGAGGCGGGGAAACAGAGGCGGGGAATCAGATATGGGGAATCAGAGGCGGGGAATTAGAGTTGGGGAATCAGAGGCGGGGAATCAGAGGCGGGGAAACAGAGGCGGGGAATCAAACACGGGGAATCAGAGGTGGGGAATCAGAGGTTGGGAATCAGAGGCAGGGAATCAGAGGCGGGGAATCAGAGGCGGGGAATCAGAGGCAGGGAATCAGATGTGCGGAATCGGAGATAGGGAATCAGAGGCGGGGAATCAGAGGCGGGGAATCAGAGGCCGGGAATCAGATATGGGGAAACAGAGGCGGGGAATCAGAGGCGGGGAAACAGAGGCTGGGAATCAGATATGGGGAATCAGAGGTGGGGAATCAGAGGTTGGGAATCAGAGGCAGGGAATCAGAGGCTTGGAATCAGATGCAGGGAAACAGATGCGGGGAATCAGAGGCGGGGAATCAGAGCTGGGGAATCAGAGGTGGGGAATCAGAGTTGGGGAATCAGAGGCGGGGACTTAGATATTGGGAAACAGAGGCAGGGAATCAGAGGCGGGGAATCAGATATGGGGAATCAGAGATGGGGAATCAGAGGCAGGGAATCAGATGTGCGGAATCAGAGATGGGGAATCAAAGGCAGGGAATCAGAATCAGAAGCAGGGAATCAGAGGCCGGGAATCAGAGGCCGGAATCAGATGCCGGGAATAAGAGGCCGGAAATCAGAGGTGGGGAATCAGAGTCCGGGAATCAGAGATTGGGATTCAGAGGCGGGGAATGAGATATGGGGAATCAGAGGCGGGGAATCAGAGGCGGGGAAACAGAGGCGGGGAATCAGATATGGCGAATCAGAGGTGGCGAATCAAAGGCGGTGAATCAGAGATGGGGAATCAGAGGCCGGGAATCAGAGGCAGGGAATCAAACACGGGGAATCAGAGGAGGGGAATCAGAATTGGGGCATCAGAGATGGGGAATCAGAGATGGGGAATCAGAGGCAGGGAATCAGACGCGGGGAATCAGAGGTGGTGAATCAGAGATGTGGAATCAGAGGCGGGGAATCAGAGGCAGGGAATCAGACGCGGGGAATAAGAGGCGGGGAATCATAGCTGGCGAATCAGAGGCGGGGAATCAGAGGTGGGGAATCAGAGGCGGGGAATCAGATATTGGGAATCAGAGGTGGGGAATCAGAGGCGGGGAAACAGAGGCGGGGAATCAGATATGGGGTATCAGAGGTGGGGAATCAGAGGTTGTGAATCAGAGATGGGGAATCAGAGGCGGGGAATCAGAGGCCGGTAATCAGACGCGGGGAATCAGAGGCGTGGAATCAGAGCTGGGAAATTAGAGGCAGGGAATCAGAGTTGGGGATTCAGAGGCGGGGAATCAGATATGGGGAAACAGAGGCGGGGAATCAGAGGCGGGCAAATAGAGGCGGGGTTCAGATATGGGGAAACAGAGGCGGGGAATCAGAGGCGGGGAAACAGAGGCGGGGAATCAGATATGGGGATCAGAGGTGGGGAATCAGAGGTTGGGAATCAGAGGCTGGGAATCAGAGGCTGGGAATCAGATGCATGGAATCAGATGCGGGGAATCAGAGGCGGGGAATCAGAGCTGGGGAATCAGAGGTGGGGAATCAAAGTTGGGGAATCAGAGGCGGGGACTTAGATATGGGGAAACAGAGGCGGGGAATCAGAGGCGGGGAAACAGAGGCGGGGAATCAGATATGGGGATCAGAGGTGGGGAATCAGAGGTTGGGAATCAGAGGCTGGGAATCAGAGGCTGGGAATCAGATGCATGGAATCAGATGCGGGGAATCAGAGGCGGGGAATCAGTGCTGGGGAATCAGAGGTGGGGAATCAAAGTTGGGGAA
This sequence comes from Narcine bancroftii, assembly GCF_036971445.1. Classification (NCBI taxonomy): domain Eukaryota; kingdom Metazoa; phylum Chordata; class Chondrichthyes; order Torpediniformes; family Narcinidae; genus Narcine; species Narcine bancroftii. The sequence goes on from NW_027211930.1 coordinate 57,424, forward strand.
TCAGAGGCGGGGACTTAGATATGGGGAAACAGAGGCGGGGAATCAGAGGCGGGGAAACAGAGGCTGGGAATCAGATATGGGGAATCAGAGGTGGGGAATCAGAGGTTGGGAATCAGAGGCAGGGAATCAGAGGCTTGGAATCAGATGCAGGGAATCAGATGCGGGGAATCAGAGGCGGGGAATCAGAGCTGGGGAATCAGAGGTGGGGAATCAGAGTTGGGGAATCAGAGGCGGGGACTTAGATATTGGGAAACAGAGGCAGGGAATCAGAGGCGGGGAATCAGATATGGGGAATCAGAGATGGGGAATCAGAGGCAGGGAATCAGATGTGCGGAATCAGAGATGGGGAATCAAAGGCAGGGAATCAGAATCAGAAGCAGGGAATCAGAGGCCGGGAATCAGAGGCCGGAATCAGATGCCGGGAATAAGAGGCCGGAAATCAGAGGTGGGGAATCAGAGTCCGGGAATCAGAGATTGGGATTCAGAGGCGGGGAATGAGATATGGGGAATCAGAGGCGGGGAATCAGAGGCGGGGAAACAGAGGCGGGGAATCAGATATGGCGAATCAGAGGTGGCGAATCAAAGGCGGTGAATCAGAGATGGGGAATCAGAGGCCGGGAATCAGAGGCAGGGAATCAAACACGGTGAATCAGAGGAGGGGAATCAGAATTGGGGAATCAGAGATGGGGAATCAGAGATGGGGAATCAGAGGCAGGGAATCAGACGCGGGGAATCAGAGGTGGTGAATCAGAGATGTGGAATCAGAGGCGGGGAATCAGAGGCAGGGAATCAGACGCGGGGAATAAGAGGCGGGGAATCATAGCTGGCGAATCAGAGGCGGGGAATCAGAGGTGGGGAATCAGAGGCGGGGAATCAGATATTGGGAATCAGAGGTGGGGAATCAGAGGCGGGGAAACAGAGGCGGGGAATCAGAGGCGGGGAATCAGAGGCAGGGAATCAAACACGGGGAATCAGAGGCGGGGAATCAGAGCTGGCGAATCAGAGGCAGGGAATCAAAGTTGGGGAATCAGAGGCAGGGAATCAGATATGGGAAAACAGGGGCGGGGAATCAGAGGCGGGGAAACAGAGGCAGGGAATCAGATATGGGGAATCAGAGGCGGGGAATTAGAGTTGGGGAATCAGAGGCGGGGAATCAGAGGCGGGGAAACAGAGGCGGGGAATCAAACACGGGGAATCAGAGGTGGGGAATCAGAGGTTGGGAATCAGATGCAGGGAATCAGAGGCGGGGAATCAGAGGCGGGGAATCAGAGGCAGGGAATCAGATGTGCGGAATCAGAGATGGGGAATCAGAGGCAGGGAATCAGAGGCGGGGAATCAGAGGTGGGGAATCAGAGGCCGGGAATCAGATATGGGGAAACAGAGGCGGGGAAACAGAGGCTGGGGATCAGATATGGGGAATCAGAGGTGGGGAATCAGAGGTTGGGAATCAGAGGCAGGGAATCAGAGGCTTGGAATCAGATGCAGGGAATCAGATGCGGGGAATCAGAGGTGGGGAATCAGAGCTGGGGAATCAGATGCTGGGAATCAAAGTTGGGGAATCAGAGGCAGGGAATCAGATATGGGGAAACAGGGGTGGGGAATCAGAGGCGGGGAAACAGAGGCGGGGAATCAGATATGGGGAATCAGAGGCGGGGAATTAGAGTTGGGGAATCAGAGGCGGGGAATCAGAGGCGGGGAAACAGAGGCGGGGAATCAAACACGGGGAATCAGAGGTGGGGAATCAGAGGTTGGGAATCAGAGGCAGGGAATCAGAGGCGGGGAATCAGAGGCGGGGAATCAGAGGCAGGGAATCAGATGTGCGGAATCGGAGATGGGGAATCAGAGGCAGGGAATCAGAGGCGGGGAATCAGAGGCGGGGAACCAGAGGCCGGGAATCAGATATGGGGAAACAGAGGCGGGGAATCAGAGGCGGGGAAACAGAGGCTGAGAATCAGATATGGGGAATCAGAGGTGGGGAATCAGAGGTTGGGAATCAGAGGCAGGGAATAAGAGGCTTGGAATCAGATGCAGGGAATCAGATGCGGGGGAAACAGAGGCGGGGAATCAGAGCTGTGGAATCAGAGGTGGGGAATTAGAGTTGTGGAATCAGAGGCGGGGACTTAGATATTGGGAAACAGAGGCGGGGAATCAGAGGCGGGGAAACAGAAGCGGGGAATCAGATATGGGGAATCAGAGATGGGGAATCAGAGGCAGGGAATCAGATGTGCGGAATCAGAGATGGGGAATCAAAGGCAGGGAATCAGAATCAGTAGCAGGGAATCAGAGGTGGGGAATCAGAGTCCGGGAATCAGAGATGGGGATTCAGAGGCGGGGAATGAGATATGGGGAATCAGAGGCGGGGAATCAGAGGCGGGGAAACAGAGGCGGGGAATCAGATATGGGGAATCAGAGGTGGCGAATCAAAGGCGGTGAATCAGAGTTGGGGAATCAGAGTCCGGGAATCAGAGGCAGGGAATCAAACACGGGGAATCAGAGGCGGGGAATCATAGCTGGCGAATCAGAGGCGGGGAATCAGAGGTGGGGAATCAGAGGCGGGGAATCAGATATTGGGAATCAGAGGTGGGGAATCAGAGGCGGGGAAACAGAGGCGGGGAATCAGATATGGGGTATCAGAGGTGGGGAATCAGAGGTTGTGAATCAGAGATGGGGAATCAGAGGCGGGGAATCAGAGGCCGGTAATCAGACGCGGGGAATCAGAGGCGGGGAATCAGAGCTGGGAAATTAGAGGCAGGGAATCAGAGTTGGGGATTCAGAGGCGGGGAATCAGATATGGGGAAACAGAGGCGGGGAATCAGATGCGGGCAAATAGAGGCGGGGATCAGATATGGGGAAACAGAGGCGGGGAATCAGAGGCGGGGAAACAGAGGCGTGGAATCAGATATGGGGAATCAGAGGTGGGGAATCAGAGGTTGGGAATCAGAGGCTGGGAATCAGAGGCTGGGAATCAGATGCATGGAATCAGATGCGGGGAATCAGAGGCGGGGAATCAGAGCTGGGGAATCAGAGGTGGGGAATCAAAGTTGGGGAATCAGAGGCGGGGACTTAGATATGGGGAAACAGAGGGGGGAATCAGAGGCGGGGAAACAGAGGCGGGGAATCAGATATGGGGAATCAGAGGTGGGGAATCAGAGGCAGGGAATTAGATTTGCGGAATCAGAGATGGGGAATCAGAAGCAGGGAATCAGAGGCCGGGAATCAGAGGCCGGAATCAGATGCCGGGAATAAGAGGCCGGGAATCAGAGGTGGGGAATCAGAGTCCGGGAATCAGAGATGGGGAATCAGAGGCGGGGAATGAGATATGGGGAATCAGAGGCGGGGAATCAGAGGCGGGGAAACAAGGGCGAGGAATCAGATATGGGGAATCAGAGGTGGCGAATCAAAGGCGGTGAATCAGAGATGGGGAATCAGAGGCGGGGAATCAGAGGCAGGGGATCAAATACGGGGAATCAGAGGCGGGGAATGAGAGCTGGGGAATCAGAGGCGGGGAATCAGAGTTGGGGAATCAGAGGTGGGGAATCAGAGTTGGGGAATCAGAGGCGGGGACTTAGATATTGGGAAACAGAGGCGGGGAATCAAAGGTGGGGAAACAGAGGCGGGGAATCAGATATGGGGAATCAGAGGTGGGGAATCAGAGGCAGGGAATCAAACACGGGGAATCAGATGCGGGGAATCAGAGCTGGGGAATCAGAGGCGGGGAATCAGAGTTGGGGAATCAGAGGCGGGGAATCAGACGCAGGGAATCAATGTGGGAAATCAGAGGTGGGGAATCAGACGCAGGGAATCAATATGGGAAATCAGATTTGGGGAATCAGAGGTTGGGAATCAAAGGAAGGGAATCAGAGGCGAGGAATCAGAGCTGGGGAATCAGAGGCGGGGAATCAGAATTGGGGAATCAGAGATTGGGAATCAGAGATGGGGAATCAGAGGCGGGGAATCAGACGCGTGGAATCAGAGGTGGTGAATCAGAGATGTGGAATCAGAGGTGGGGAATCAGAGGCAGGGAATCAGACGCGGGGAATCAGAGGCGGGGAATCATAGCTGGCGAATCAGAGGCGGGGAATGAGATATGGGGAATCAGAGGCGGGGAATCAGAGGCGGGGAAACAGTGGCGAGGAATCAGATATGGGGAATCAGAGGTGGCGAATCAAAGGCGGTGAATCAGAGATGGGGAATCAGAGGCGGGGAATCAGAGGCAGTGGATCAAACACGGGGAATCAGAGGCGGGGAATCAGAGCTGTGGAATCAGAGGCGGGGAATCAGAGTTGGGGAATCAGAGGCGGGGAATCAGAGCTGGGGAATCAGAGGTGGGGAATCAGAGTCGGGGAATCAGAGGCAGGGAGTCGGATGTGCGGAATCAGAGATGGGGAATCAGAGGTGGGGAATCAGAGGCGGTGAATCTGAGATGGGGAATCAGAGGCGGGGAATCAGAGGCAGGTTATCAGACACGGGGAATCAGAGGCGGGGAATCAGAGCTGGGGAATCAGAGGCGGGGAATCAGAGTTGGGGAATCAGAGGTGGGGAATCTGAGTTGGGGAATCAGAGGCGGGGACTTAGATATTGGGAAACAGAGGCGGGGAATCAAAGGTGGGGAAACAGAGGCGGGGAATCAGATATGGGGAATCAGAGGTGGGGAATCAGAGGCAGGGAATCAAACACGGGGAATCAGATGCGGGGAATCAGAGCTGGGGAATCAGAGGCGGGGAATCAGAGTTGGGGAATCAGAGGCGGGGAATCAGACGCAGGGAATCAATGTGAGAAATCAGAGGTGGGGAATCAGACGCAGGGAATCAATATGGGAAATCAGAGTTGGGGAATCAGAGGTTGGGAATCAAAGGAAGGGAATCAGAGGCGAGGAATCAGAGCTGGGGAATCAGAGGCGGGGAATCAGAATTGGGGAATCAGAGATTGGGAATCAGAGATGGGGAATCAGAGGCGGGGAATCAGACGCGTGGAATCAGAGGTGGTGAATCAGAGATGTGGAATCAGAGGCGGGGAATGAGATATGGGGAATCAGAGGCGGGGAATCAGAGGCGGGGAAACAGTGGCGAGGAATCAGATATGGGGAATCAGAGGTGGCGAATCAAAGGCGGTGAATCAGAGATGGGGAATCAGAGGCGGGGAATCAGAGGCAGTGGATCAAAGACGGGGAATCAGAGGCGGGGAATCAGAGCTGTGGAATCAGAGGCGGGGAATCAGAGTTGGGGAATCAGAGGCGGGGAATCAGAGCTGGGGAATCAGAGGTGGGGAATCAGAGTCGGGGAATCAGAGGCAGGGAGTCGGATGTGCGGAATCAGAGATGGGGAATCAGAGGTGGGGAATCAGAGGCGGTGAATCTGAGATGGGGAATCAGAGGCGGGGAATCAGAGGCAGGTTATCAGACACGGGGATTCAGAGGCTGGGAATCAGACGGGGAAAATCAAAGGCGGGGAATGAAGCTGGGGAATCAGAGGCAGGGAATCAGAGTTGGGGAATCAGAGGCGGGGAATCAGAGTTGGGGAATCAGAGGCGGGGAATCAGAGCTGCGGAATCAGAGGTGGGGATCAGAGTCGGGGAATCAGAGGCAGGGGATCAGAGGCGGGGAGTCAGATATGGGGAATAGAGGTGGGGAATCAGGGGCGGGGTATCAGAGGCTGGGTATCAGACACGGGGATTCAATTGCGGGGAATCAGAGATGGGGTATCAGAGGCGGGGAATCAGATATGGGGAAACAGAGGCGGGGAATCAGAGGCGGGGAAACAGAGGCGGGGAATCTGATATGGGGACTCAGAGGTGGCGAATGAAAGGCGGTGAATCAGAGATGGGGAATCAGAGGCGGGGAATCAGAGGCAGGGAATCAAACACGGGGAATCAGAGGTGGGGAATCAGAGCTGAGGTATCAGAGGCGGGGAATCAGAGTTGGGGAATCAGAGGCGGGGAATCAGATATGGGGAAACAGAGGCGGGGAATCAGAGGAAGGGAAACAGAGGTGGGGAATCAGATATGGGGAATCAGAGGTGGGGAATCAGAGGTTTGGAAACAGAGGCAGGAAATCAGAGGCGGGGAGTCAGAGGCGGGGAATCAGAGGCAGGGAATCAGATGTGCGGAATCAGAGGTGGGGAATCAGAGCTGGGGAATCAGAGGTGGGGAATCAGAGGTTGTGAATCAGAGATGGGGAATCAGAGGCGGGGAATCAGAGGCCGGTAATCAGACGTGGGGAATCAGAGGCGGGGAATCAGAGCTGGGAAATTAGAGGCAGGGAATCAGAGTTGGGGATTCAGAGGCGGGGAATCAGATATGGGGAAACAGAGTCGGGGAATCAGATGCGGGCAAATAGAGGCGGGGATCAGATATGGGGAAACAGAGGCGGGGAATCAGAGGCGGGGAAACAGAGGCGTGGAATCAGATATGGGGAATCAGAGGTGGGGAATCAGAGGTTGGGAATCAGAGGCTGGGAATCAGAGGCTGGGAATCAGATGCATGGAATCAGATGCGGGGAATCAGAGGCGGGGAATCAGAGCTGGGGAATCAGAGGTGGGGAATCAAAGTTGGGGAATCAGAGGCGGGGACTTAGATATGGGGAAACAGAGGCGGGGAATCAGAGGCGGGGAAACAGAGGCGGGGAATCAGATATGGGGAATCAGAGGTGGGGAATCAGAGGCAGGGAATTAGATTTGCGGAATCAGAGATGGGGAATCAGAAGCAGGGAATCAGAGGCCGGGAATCAGAGGCCGGAATCAGATGCCGGGAATAAGAGGCCGGGAATCAGAGGTGGGGAATCAGAGTCCGGGAATCAGAGATGGGGAATCAGAGGCGGGGAATGAGATATGGGGAATCAGAGGCGGGGAATCAGAGGCGGGGAAACAGAGGCGAGGAATCAGATATGGGGAATCAGAGGTGGCGAATCAAAGGCGGTGAATCAGAGATGGGGAATCAGAGGCGGGGAATCAGAGGCAGGGGATCAAACACGGGGAATCAGAGGCGGGGAATCAGAGCTGGGGAATCAGAGGCGGGGAATCAGAGTTGGGGAATCAGAGGTGGGGAATCAGAGTTGGGGAATCAGAGGCGGGGACTTAGATATTGGGAAACAGAGGCGGGGAATCAAAGGTGGGGAAACAGAGGCGGGGAATCAGATATGGGGAATCAGCGGTGGGGAATCAGAGGCAGGGAATCAAACACGGGGAATCAGATGCGGGGAATCAGAGCTGGGGAATCAGAGGCGGGGAATCAGAGTTGGGGAATCAGAGGCGGGGAATCAGACGCAGGGAATCAATGTGGGAAATCAGAGGTGGGGAATCAGACGCAGGGAATCAATATGGGAAATCAGAGTTGGGGAATCAGACGTTGGGATCAAAGGAAGGGAATCAGAGGCGAGGAATCAGAGCTGGGGAATCAGAGGCGGGGAATCAGAATTGGGGAATCAGAGATGGGGAATCAGAGATGGGGAATCAGAGGCGGGGAATCAGACGCGTGGAATCAGAGGTGGTGAATCAGAGATGTGGAATCAGAGGCGGGGAATCAGAGGCAGGGAATCAGACGCGGGGAATCAGAGGCGGGGAATCATAGCTGGCGAATCAGAGGCGGGGAATGAGATATGGGGAATCAGAGGCGGGGAATCAGAGGCGGGGAAACAGTGGCGAGGAATCAGATATGGGGAATCAGAGGTGGCGAATCAAAGGCGGTGAATCAGAGATGGGGAATCAGAGGCGGGGAATCAGAGGCAGGTTATCAGACACGGGGATTCAGAGGCTGGGAATCAGACGGGGGGAATCAAAGGCGGGGAATGAAGCTGGGGAATCAGAGGCAGGGAATCAGAGTTGGGGAATCAGAGGCGGGGAATCAGAGTTGGGGAATCAGAGGCGGGGAATCAGAGCTGCGGAATCAGAGGTGGGGATCAGAGTCGGGGAATCAGAGGCAGGGGATCAAACACGGGGAATCAGAGGCGAGGAATCAGAGCTGGGGAATCAGAGGCGGGGAATCAGAGTTGGGGAATCAGAGGCGGGGAATCAGAGCTGCGGAATCAGAGGTGGGGATCAGAGTCGTGGAATCAGAGGCAGGGAATCAGATGTGCGGAATCAGAGATGGGGAATCAGAGGTGGGGAATCAGAGGCTGTGAATCAGAGATGGGGAATCAGAGGTGGGGAATCTGAGGCAAGAAATCAGACACGGGGTTTCAGAGGCTGGGAATCAGATGGGGGAATCAAAGGCGGGGAATCAGAGCTGGGGAATCAGAGGCAGGGAATCAGAGTTGGGGATTCAGAGGCGGGGAATCAGATATGGGGAAACAGAGGCGGGGAATCAGAGTCGGGCAAACAGAGGCGGGGAATTAGATATGGGGAATCAGAGGTGGGGAATCAGAGGTGGTGAATCAGAGATGGGGAATCACAGGCGGGGAATCAGAGGCAGGGAATAGAACGCGGGGAATCAGAGGCAGGGAATCAGAGTTGGGGCATCAGAGGTTGGGAATTAGATATGGGGAAACAGAGGCGGGGAATCAGAGGCGGGGAAACAGAGGCGGGAAATCAGATATGGGGAATCAGAGGTGGGGAATCAGAGGCAGGGAATCAGATGTGCGGAATCAGAGATGGGGAATCAGAGGCAGGGATTCAGAATCAGAAGCGGGGAATCAGAGGCCGGGAAACAGAGGTGGGGAATCAGATATGGGGAATCAGAGGTGGGGAATCAAAGGCGATGAATCAGAGATGGGGAATCAGAGGTGTGGAATCAGAGGCAGGGAATCAAACACGGGGAATCAGAGGTGGGGAATCAGAGCTGGGGAATCAGAGGCGGGGAATCAGAGTTGGGGAATCAGAGGCGGGGAATCAGAGCTGGGGAATCAGAGGTGGGGATTAGAGTCGGGGAATCAGAGGCAGGGAATCAGATGTGCGGAATCAGAGATGGGGAATCAGAGGTGGGGAATCAGAGGCTGTGAATCAGAGATGGGGAATCAGAGGCGGGGAATCAGAGGCAAGAAATCAGACACGGGGTTTCAGAGGCTGGGTATCAGACGGGGGAATCAAAGGCGGGGAATCAGAGCTGGGGAATCAGAGGCAGGGAATCAGAGTTGGGGATTCAGAGGCGGGGAATCAGATATGGGGAAACAGAGGCGGGGAATCAGAGGCGGGCAAACAGAGGCGGGGAATTAGATATGGGGAATCAGAGGTGGGGAATCAGAGGCGGGCAAACAGAGGCGGGGAATTAGATATGGGGAATCAGTGGTGGGGAATCAGAGGTGGGGAATCAAAGGCGATGAATCAGAGATGGGGAATCAGAGGCGTGGAATCAGAGGCAGGGAATAGAACGCGGGGAATCAGAGGCAGGGAATCAGAGCTGGGGAATCAGAGGCGGGGAATCATAGTTGGGAATCAGAGGCGGGGAATCAGATATGGGGAAACAGAGGCGGGGAATCAGGGGCGGGGAAACAGAGGCGGGGAATCAGATATGGGGAATCGGATGCGGGGAATCAGAGGCGGGGAATCAGATATGGGGTATCAGAGGTGGGGAATCAGAGGCAGGTAATCAGATGTGCGGAATCAGAGATGGGGAATCAGAGGCAGGGAATCAGAATCAGAAGCGGGGAGTCAGAGGCCGGGAATCAGAGGCCTGGAATCAGATGCTGGGAATAAGAGGCCGTGAATCAGACGTGGGGAATCAGAGTCCGGGAATCAGAGATGGGGATTCAGAGGCGGGGAATGAGATATGGAGAATCAGAGGCGGGGAATCAGAGGCGGGAAAACAGAGGTGGGGAATCAGATATGGGGAATCAGAGGTGGCGAATCAAAGGTGGTGAATCAGAGATGGGGAATCAGAGGCGGGGAATCAGAGGCAGGGAATCAAACACGGGGAATCAGAGGCGGGGAATCAGAGGCTGGGAATCAAAGTTGGGGAATCAGAGGCAGGGAATCAGATATGGGGAAACAGGGGCGGGGAATCAGAGGCGGGGAAACAGAGGCGGGGAATCAGATATGGGGAATCAGAGGCGGGGAATTAGAGTTGGGGAATCAGAGGCGGGGAATCAGAGGCGGGGAAACAGAGGCGGGGAATCAAACACGGGGAATCAGAGGTGGGGAATCAGAGGTTGGGAATCAGAGGCAGGGAATCAGAGGCGGGGAATCAGAGGCGGGGAATCAGAGGCAGGGAATCAGATGTGCGGAATCGGAGATAGGGAATCAGAGGCGGGGAATCAGAGGCGGGGAATCAGAGGCCGGGAATCAGATATGGGGAAACAGAGGCGGGGAATCAGAGGCGGGGAAACAGAGGCTGGGAATCAGATATGGGGAATCAGAGGTGGGGAATCAGAGGTTGGGAATCAGAGGCAGGGAATCAGAGGCTTGGAATCAGATGCAGGGAAACAGATGCGGGGAATCAGAGGCGGGGAATCAGAGCTGGGGAATCAGAGGTGGGGAATCAGAGTTGGGGAATCAGAGGCGGGGACTTAGATATTGGGAAACAGAGGCAGGGAATCAGAGGCGGGGAATCAGATATGGGGAATCAGAGATGGGGAATCAGAGGCAGGGAATCAGATGTGCGGAATCAGAGATGGGGAATCAAAGGCAGGGAATCAGAATCAGAAGCAGGGAATCAGAGGCCGGGAATCAGAGGCCGGAATCAGATGCCGGGAATAAGAGGCCGGAAATCAGAGGTGGGGAATCAGAGTCCGGGAATCAGAGATTGGGATTCAGAGGCGGGGAATGAGATATGGGGAATCAGAGGCGGGGAATCAGAGGCGGGGAAACAGAGGCGGGGAATCAGATATGGCGAATCAGAGGTGGCGAATCAAAGGCGGTGAATCAGAGATGGGGAATCAGAGGCCGGGAATCAGAGGCAGGGAATCAAACACGGGGAATCAGAGGAGGGGAATCAGAATTGGGGCATCAGAGATGGGGAATCAGAGATGGGGAATCAGAGGCAGGGAATCAGACGCGGGGAATCAGAGGTGGTGAATCAGAGATGTGGAATCAGAGGCGGGGAATCAGAGGCAGGGAATCAGACGCGGGGAATAAGAGGCGGGGAATCATAGCTGGCGAATCAGAGGCGGGGAATCAGAGGTGGGGAATCAGAGGCGGGGAATCAGATATTGGGAATCAGAGGTGGGGAATCAGAGGCGGGGAAACAGAGGCGGGGAATCAGATATGGGGTATCAGAGGTGGGGAATCAGAGGTTGTGAATCAGAGATGGGGAATCAGAGGCGGGGAATCAGAGGCCGGTAATCAGACGCGGGGAATCAGAGGCGTGGAATCAGAGCTGGGAAATTAGAGGCAGGGAATCAGAGTTGGGGATTCAGAGGCGGGGAATCAGATATGGGGAAACAGAGGCGGGGAATCAGAGGCGGGCAAATAGAGGCGGGGTTCAGATATGGGGAAACAGAGGCGGGGAATCAGAGGCGGGGAAACAGAGGCGGGGAATCAGATATGGGGATCAGAGGTGGGGAATCAGAGGTTGGGAATCAGAGGCTGGGAATCAGAGGCTGGGAATCAGATGCATGGAATCAGATGCGGGGAATCAGAGGCGGGGAATCAGAGCTGGGGAATCAGAGGTGGGGAATCAAAGTTGGGGAATCAGAGGCGGGGACTTAGATATGGGGAAACAGAGGCGGGGAATCAGAGGCGGGGAAACAGAGGCGGGGAATCAGATATGGGGAATCAGAGGTGGGGAATCAGAGGCAGGGAATTAGATTTGCGGAATCAGAGATGGGGAATCAGAAGCAGGGAATCAGAGGCCGGGAATCAGAGGCCGGAATCAGATGCCGGGAATAAGAGGCCGGGAATCAGAGGTCGGGAATCAGAGTCCGGGAATCAGAGCTGGGGAATCAGAGGCGGGGAATGAGATATGGGGAATCAGAGGCGGGGAATCAGAGCTGGGGAATCAGAGGTGGGGATCAGAGTCGGGGAATCAGAGGCAGGGAATCAGATGTGCGGAATCAGAGATGGGGAATCAGAGGTGGGGAATCAGCGGCTGTGAATCAGAGATGGGGAATCAGAGGCGGGGAATCAGAGGCAGGAAATCAGACACGGGGACTCAGAGGCTGGGAATCAGACGGGGGGAATCAAAGGCGGGGAATCAGAGCTGGGGAATCAGAGGCGGGGAATCAGAGTTGGGGAATCAGAGGCGGGGAATCAGACGCAGGGAATCAATGTGGGAAATCAGAGGTGGGGAATCAGACGCAGGGAATCAATATGGGAAATCAGAGTTGGGGAATCAGACGTTGGGAATCAAAGGAAGGGAATCAGAGGCGAGGAATCAGAGCTGGGGAATCAGAGGCGGGGAATCAGAATTGGGGAATCAGAGATGGGGAATCAGAGATGGGGAATCAGAGGCGGGGAATCAGACGCGTGGAATCAGAGGTGGTGAATCAGAGATGTGGAATCAGAGGCGGGGAATCAGAGGCAGGGAATCAGACGCGGGGAATCAGAGGCGGGGAATCATAGCTGGCGAATCAGAGGCGGGGAATGAGATATGGGGAATCAGAGGCGGGGAATCAGAGGCGGGGAAACAGTGGCGAGGAATCAGATATGGGGAATCAGAGGTGGCGAATCAAAGGCGGTGAATCAGAGATGGGGAATCAGAGGCGGGGAATCAGAGGCAGGGGATCAAACACGGGGAATCAGAGGCGGGGAATCAGAGCTGTGGAATCAGAGGCGGGGAATCAGAGTTGGGGAATTAGAGGCGGGGAATCAGAGCTGGGGAATCAGAGGTGGGGAATCAGAGTCGGGGAATCAGAGGCAGGGAGTCGGATGTGCGGAATCAGAGATGGGGAATCAGAGGTGGGGAATCAGAGGCGGTGAATCTGAGATGGGGAATCAGAGGCGGGGAATCAGAGGCAGGTTATCAGACACGGGGATTCAGAGGCTGGGAATCAGACGGGGGGAATCAAAGGCGGGGAATGAAGCTGGGGAATCAGAGGCAGGGAATCAGAGTTGGGGAATCAGAGGCGGGGAATCAGAGTTGGGGAATCAGAGGCGGGGAATCAGAGCTGCGGAATCAGAGGTGGGGATCAGAGTCGGGGAATCAGAGGCAGGGGATCAAACACGGGGAATCAGAGGCGAGGAATCAGAGCTGGGGAATCAGAGGCGGGGAATCAGAGTTGGGGAATCAGAGGCGGGGAATCAGAGCTGCGGAATCAGAGGTGGGGATCAGAGTCGTGGAATCAGAGGCAGGGAATCAGATGTGTGGAATCAGAGATGGGGAATCAGAGGTGGGGAATCAGAGGCTGTGAATCAGAGATGGGGAATCAGAGGTGGGGAATCAGAGGCAAGAAATCAGACACGGGGTTTCAGAGGCTGGGAATCAGATGGGGGAATCAAAGGCGGGGAATCAGAGCTGGGGAATCAGAGGCAGGGAATCAGAGTTGGGGATTCAGAGGCGGGGAATCAGATATGGGGAAACAGAGGCGGGGAATCAGAGTCGGGCAAACAGAGGCGGGGAATTAGATATGGGGAATCAGAGGTGGGGAATCAGAGGTGGTGAATCAGAGATGGGGAATCACAGGCGGGGAATCAGAGGCAGGAAATAGAACGCGGGGAATCAGAGGCAGGGAATCAGAGTTGGGGCATCAGAGGTTGGGAATTAGATATGGGGAAACAGAGGCGGGGAATCAGAGGCGGGGAAACAGAGGCGGGAAATCAGATATGGGGAATCAGAGGTGGGGAATCAGAGGCAGGGAATCAGATGTGCGGAATCAGAGATGGGGAATCAGAGGCAGGGATTCAGAATCAGAAGCGGGGAATCAGAGGCCGGGAAACAGAGGTGGGGAATCAGATATGGGGAATCAGAGGTGGGGAATCAAAGGCGATGAATCAGAGATGGGGAATCAGAGGCGTGGAATCAGAGGCAGGGAATCAAACACGGGGAATCAGAGGCGGGGAATCAGAGCTGGGGAATCAGAGGCGGGGAATCAGAGTTGGGGAATCAGAGGCGGGGAATCAGAGCTGGGGAATCAGAGGTGGGGATTAGAGTCGGGGAATCAGAGGCAGGGAATCAGATGTGCGGAATCAGAGATGGGGAATCAGAGGTGGGGAATCAGAGGCTGTGAATCAGAGATGGGGAATCAGAGGCGGGGAATCAGAGGCAAGAAATCAGACACGGGGTTTCAGAGGCTGGGTATCAGACGGGGGAATCTAAGGCGGGGAATCAGAGCTGGGGAATCAGAGGCAGGGAATCAGAGTTGGGGATTCAGAGGCGGGGAATCAGATATGGGGAAACAGAGGCGGGGAATCAGAGGCGGGCAAACAGAGGCGGGGAATTAGATATGGGGAATCAGAGGTGGGGAATCAGAGGCGGGCAAACAGAGGCGGGGAATTAGATATGGGGAATCAGTGGTGGGGAATCAGAGGTGGGGAATCAAAGGCGATGAATCAGAGATGGGGAATCAGAGGCGTGGAATCAGAGGCAGGGAATAGAACGCGGGGAATCAGAGGCAGGGAATCAGAGCTGGGGAATCAGAGGCGGGGAATCATAGTTGGGAATCAGAGGCGGGGAATCAGATATGGGGAAACAGAGGCGGGGAATCAGGGGCGGGGAAACAGAGGCGGGGAATCAGATATGGGGAATCGGATGCGGGGAATCAGAGGCGGGGAATCAGATATGGGGTATCAGAGGCGGGGAATGAGATATGGGGAATCAGAGGCGGGGAATCAGAGCTGGGGAATCAGAGGTGGGGATCAGAGTCGGGGAATCAGAGGCAGGGAATCAGATGTGCGGAATCAGAGATGGGGAATCAGAGGTGGGGAATCAGCGGCTGTGAATCAGAGATGGGGAATCAGAGGCGGGGAATCAGAGGCAGGAAATCAGACACGGGGACTCAGAGGCTGGGAATCAGACGGGGGGAATCAAAGGCGGGGAATCAGAGCTGGGGAATCAGAGGCGGGGAATCAGAGTTGGGGAATCAGAGGCGGGGAATCAGACGCAGGGAATCAATGTGGGAAATCAGAGGTGGGGAATCAGACGCAGGGAATCAATATGGGAAATCAGAGTTGGGGAATCAGACGTTGGGAATCAAAGGAAGGGAATCAGAGGCGAGGAATCAGAGCTGGGGAATCAGAGGCGGGGAATCAGAATTGGGGAATCAGAGATGGGGAATCAGAGATGGGGAATCAGAGGCGGGGAATCAGACGCGTGGAATCAGAGGTGGTGAATCAGAGATGTGGAATCAGAGGCGGGGAATCAGAGGCAGGGAATCAGACGCGGGGAATCAGAGGCGGGGAATCATAGCTGGCGAATCAGAGGCGGGGAATGAGATATGGGGAATCAGAGGCGGGGAATCAGAGGCGGGGAAACAGTGGCGAGGAATCAGATATGGGGAATCAGAGGTGGCGAATCAAAGGCGGTGAATCAGAGATGGGGAATCAGAGGCGGGGAATCAGAGGCAGGGGATCAAAAACGGGGAATCAGAGGCGGGGAATCAGAGCTGTGGAATCAGAGGCGGGGAATCAGAGTTGGGGAATTAGAGGCGGGGAATCAGAGCTGGGGAATCAGAGGTGGGGAATCAGAGTCGGGGAATCAGAGGCAGGGAGTCGGATGTGCGGAATCAGAGATGGGGAATCAGAGGTGGGGAATCAGAGGCGGTGAATCTGAGATGGGGAATCAGAGGCGGGGAATCAGAGGCAGGTTATCAGACACGGGGATTCAGAGGCTGGGAATCAGACGGGGGGAATCAAAGGCGGGGAATGAAGCTGGGGAATCAGAGGCAGGGAATCAGAGTTGGGGAATCAGAGGCGGGGAATCAGAGTTGGGGAATCAGAGGCGGGGAATCAGAGCTGCGGAATCAGAGGTGGGGATCAGAGTCGGGGAATCAGAGGCAGGGGATCAAACACGGGGAATCAGAGGCGAGGAATCAGAGCTGGGGAATCAGAGGCGGGGAATCAGAGTTGGGGAATCAGAGGCGGGGAATCAGAGCTGCGGAATCAGAGGTGGGGATCAGAGTCGTGGAATCAGAGGCAGGGAATCAGATGTGCGGAATCAGAGATGGGGAATCAGAGGTGGGGAATCAGAGGCTGTGAATCAGAGATGGGGAATCAGAGGTGGGGAATCAGAGGCAAGAAATCAGACACGGGGTTTCAGAGGCTGGGAATCAGATGGGGGAATCAAAGGCGGGGAATCAGAGCTGGGGAATCAGAGGCAGGGAATCAGAGTTGGGGATTCAGAGGCGGGGAATCAGATATGGGGAAACAGAGGCGGGGAATCAGAGTCGGGCAAACAGAGGCGGGGAATTAGATATGGGGAATCAGAGGTGGGGAATCAGAGGTGGTGAATCAGAGATGGGGAATCAGAGGCGGGGAATCAGAGGCAGGTTATCAGACACGGGGATTCAGAGGCTGGGAATCAGACGGGGGGAATCAAAGGCGGGGAATGAAGCTGGGGAATCAGAGGCAGGGAATCAGAGTTGGGGAATCAGAGGCGGGGAATCAGAGTTGGGGAATCAGAGGCGGGGAATCAGAGCTGCGGAATCAGAGGTGGGGATCAGAGTCGGGGAATCAGAGGCAGGGGATCAAACACGGGGAATCAGAGGCGAGGAATCAGAGCTGGGGAATCAGAGGCGGGGAATCAGAGTTGGGGAATCAGAGGCGGGGAATCAGAGCTGCGGAATCAGAGGTGGGGATCAGAGTCGTGGAATCAGAGGCAGGGAATCAGATGTGCGGAATCAGAGATGGGGAATCAGAGGTGGGGAATCAGAGGCTGTGAATCAGAGATGGGGAATCAGAGGTGGGGAATCAGAGGCAAGAAATCAGACACGGGGTTTCAGAGGCTGGGAATCAGATGGGGGAATCAAAGGCGGGGAATCAGGGCTGGGGAATCAGAGGCAGGGAATCAGAGTTGGGGATTCAGAGGCGGGGAATCAGATATGGGGAAACAGAGGCGGGGAATCAGAGTCGGGCAAACAGAGGCGGGGAATTAGATATGGGGAATCAGAGGTGGGGAATCAGAGGTGGTGAATCAGAGATGGGGAATCACAGGCGGGGAATCAGAGGCAGGAAATAGAACGCGGGGAATCAGAGGCAGGGAATCAGAGTTGGGGCATCAGAGGTTGGGAATTAGATATGGGGAAACAGAGGCGGGGAATCAGAGGCGGGGAAACAGAGGCGGGAAATCAGATATGGGGAATCAGAGGTGGGGAATCAGAGGCAGGGAATCAGATGTGCGGAATCAGAGATGGGGAATCAGAGGCAGGGATTCAGAATCAGAAGCGGGGAATCAGAGGCCGGGAAACAGAGGTGGGGAATCAGATATGGGGAATCAGAGGTGGGGAATCAAAGGCGATGAATCAGAGATGGGGAATCAGAGGCGTGGAATCAGAGGCAGGGAATCAAACACGGGGAATCAGAGGCGGGGAATCAGAGCTGGGGAATCAGAGGCGGGGAATCAGAGTTGGGGAATCAGAGGCGGGGAATCAGAGCTGGGGAATCAGAGGTGGGGATTAGAGTCGGGGAATCAGAGGCAGGGAATCAGATGTGCGGAATCAGAGATGGGGAATCAGAGGTGGGGAATCAGAGGCTGTGAATCAGAGATGGGGAATCAGAGGCGGGGAATCAGAGGCAAGAAATCAGACACGGGGTTTCAGAGGCTGGGTATCAGACGGGGGAATCAAAGGCGGGGAATCAGAGCTGGGGAATCAGAGGCAGGGAATCAGAGTTGGGGATTCAGAGGCGGGGAATCAGATATGGGGAAACAGAGGCGGGGAATCAGAGGCGGGCAAACAGAGGCGGGGAATTAGATATGGGGAATCAGAGGTGGGGAATCAGAGGCGGGCAAACAGAGGCGGGGAATTAGATATGGGGAATCAGTGGTGGGGAATCAGAGGTGGGGAATCAAAGGCGATGAATCAGAGATGGGGAATCAGAGGCGTGGAATCAGAGGCAGGGAATAGAACGCGGGGAATCAGAGGCAGGGAATCAGAGCTGGGGAATCAGAGGCGGGGAATCATAGTTGGGAATCAGAGGCGGGGAATCAGATATGGGGAAACAGAGGCGGGGAATCAGGGGCGGGGAAACAGAGGCGGGGAATCAGATATGGGGAATCGGATGCGGGGAATCAGAGGCGGGGAATCAGATATGGGGTATCAGAGGCGGGGAATGAGATATGGGGAATCAGAGGCGGGGAATCAGAGCTGGGGAATCAGAGGTGGGGATCAGAGTCGGGGAATCAGAGGCAGGGAATCAGATGTGCGGAATCAGAGATGGGGAATCAGAGGTGGGGAATCAGCGGCTGTGAATCAGAGATGGGGAATCAGAGGCGGGGAATCAGAGGCAGGAAATCAGACACGGGGACTCAGAGGCTGGGAATCAGACGGGGGGAATCAAAGGCGGGGAATCAGAGCTGGGGAATCAGAGGCGGGGAATCAGAGTTGGGGAATCAGAGGCGGGGAATCAGACGCAGGGAATCAATGTGGGAAATCAGAGGTGGGGAATCAGACGCAGGGAATCAATATGGGAAATCAGAGTTGGGGAATCAGACGTTGGGAATCAAAGGAAGGGAATCAGAGGCGAGGAATCAGAGCTGGGGAATCAGAGGCGGGGAATCAGAATTGGGGAATCAGAGATGGGGAATCAGAGATGGGGAATCAGAGGCGGGGAATCAGACGCGTGGAATCAGAGGTGGTGAATCAGAGATGTGGAATCAGAGGCGGGGAATCAGAGGCAGGGAATCAGACGCGGGGAATCAGAGGCGGGGAATCATAGCTGGCGAATCAGAGGCGGGGAATGAGATATGGGGAATCAGAGGCGGGGAATCAGAGGCGGGGAAACAGTGGCGAGGAATCAGATATGGGGAATCAGAGGTGGCGAATCAAAGGCGGTGAATCAGAGATGGGGAATCAGAGGCGGGGAATCAGAGGCAGGGGATCAAAAACGGGGAATCAGAGGCGGGGAATCAGAGCTGTGGAATCAGAGGCGGGGAATCAGAGTTGGGGAATTAGAGGCGGGGAATCAGAGCTGGGGAATCAGAGGTGGGGAATCAGAGTCGGGGAATCAGAGGCAGGGAGTCGGATGTGCGGAATCAGAGATGGGGAATCAGAGGTGGGGAATCAGAGGCGGTGAATCTGAGATGGGGAATCAGAGGCGGGGAATCAGAGGCAGGTTATCAGACACGGGGATTCAGAGGCTGGGAATCAGACGGGGGGAATCAAAGGCGGGGAATGAAGCTGGGGAATCAGAGGCAGGGAATCAGAGTTGGGGAATCAGAGGCGGGGAATCAGAGTTGGGGAATCAGAGGCGGGGAATCAGAGCTGCGGAATCAGAGGTGGGGATCAGAGTCGGGGAATCAGAGGCAGGGGATCAAACACGGGGAATCAGAGGCGAGGAATCAGAGCTGGGGAATCAGAGGCGGGGAATCAGAGTTGGGGAATCAGAGGCGGGGAATCAGAGCTGCGGAATCAGAGGTGGGGATCAGAGTCGTGGAATCAGAGGCAGGGAATCAGATGTGCGGAATCAGAGATGGGGAATCAGAGGTGGGGAATCAGAGGCTGTGAATCAGAGATGGGGAATCAGAGGTGGGGAATCAGAGGCAAGAAATCAGACACGGGGTTTCAGAGGCTGGGAATCAGATGGGGGAATCAAAGGCGGGGAATCAGAGCTGGGGAATCAGAGGCAGGGAATCAGAGTTGGGGATTCAGAGGCGGGGAATCAGATATGGGGAAACAGAGGCGGGGAATCAGAGTCGGGCAAACAGAGGCGGGGAATTAGATATGGGGAATCAGAGGTGGGGAATCAGAGGTGGTGAATCAGAGATGGGGAATCACAGGCGGGGAATCAGAGGCAGGGAATAGAACGCGGGGAATCAGAGGCAGGGAATCAGAGTTGGGGCATCAGAGGTTGGGAATTAGATATGGGGAAAGAGAGGCGGGGAATCAGAGGCGGGGAAACAGAGGCGGGAAATCAGATATGGGGAATCAGAGGTGGGGAATCAGAGGCAGGGAATCAGATGTGCGGAATCAGAGATGGGGAATCAGAGGCAGGGATTCAGAATCAGAAGCGGGGAATCAGAGGCCGGGAAACAGAGGTGGGGAATCAGATATGGGGAATCAGAGGTGGGGAATCAAAGGCGATGAATCAGAGATGGGGAATCAGAGGCGTGGAATCAGAGGCAGGGAATCAAACACGGGGAATCAGAGGCGGGGAATCAGAGCTGGGGAATCAGAGGCGGGGAATCAGAGTTGGGGAATCAGAAGCGGGGAATCAGAGCTGGGGAATCAGAGGTGGGGATTAGAGTCGGGGAATCAGAGGCAGGGAATCAGATGTGCGGAATCAGAGATGGGGAATCAGAGGTGGGGAATCAGAGGCTGTGAATCAGAGATGGGGAATCAGAGGCGGGGAATCAGAGGCAAGAAATCAGACACGGGGTTTCAGAGGCTGGGTATCAGACGGGGGAATCAAAGGCGGGGAATCAGAGCTGGGGAATCAGAGGCAGGGAATCAGAGTTGGGGATTCAGAGGCGGGGAATCAGATATGGGGAAACAGAGGAGGGGAATCAGAGGCGGGCAAACAGAGGCGGGGAATTAGATATGGGGAATCAGAGGTGGGGAATCAGAGGCGGGCAAACAGAGGCGGGGAATTAGATATGGGGAATCAGTGGTGGGGAATCAGAGGTGGGGAATCAAAGGCGATGAATCAGAGATGGGGAATCAGAGGCGTGGAATCAGAGGCAGGGAATAGAACGCGGGGAATCAGAGGCAGGGAATCAGAGCTGGGGAATCAGAGGCGGGGAATCATAGTTGGGAATCAGAGGCGGGGAATCAGATATGGGGAAACAGAGGCGGGGAATCAGGGGCGGGGAAACAGAGGCGGGGAATCAGATATGGGGAATCGGATGCGGGGAATCAGAGGCGGGGAATCAGATATGGGGTATCAGAGGTGGGGAATCAGAGGCAGGTAATCAGATGTGCGGAATCAGAGATGGGGAATCAGAGGCAGGGAATCAGAATCAGAAGCGGGGAGTCAGAGGCCGGGAATCAGAGGCCTGGAATCAGATGCTGGGAATAAGAGGCCGGGAATCAGACGTGGGGAATCAGAGTCCGGGAATCAGAGATGGGGATTCAGAGGCGGGGAATGAGATATGGAGAATCAGAGGCGGGGAATCAGAGGCGGGAAAACAGAGGTGGGGAATCAGATATGGGGAATCAGAGGTGGCGAATCAAAGGTGGTGAATCAGAGATGGGGAATCAGAGGCGGGGAATCAGAGGCAGGGAATCAAACACGGGGAATCAGAGGCGGGGAATCAGAGCTGGGGAATCAGAGGCTGGGAATCAAAGTTGGGGAATCAGAGGCAGGAAATCAGATATGGGGAAACAGGGGCGGGGAATCAGAGGCGGGGAAACAGAGGCGGGGAATCAGATATGGGGAATCAGAGGCGGGGAATTAGAGTTGGGGAATCAGAGGCGGGGAATCAGAGGCAGGGAAACAGAGGCGGGGAATCAAACACGGGGAATCAGAGGTGGGGAATCAGAGGTTGGGAATCAGAGGCAGGGAATCAGAGGCGGGGAATCAGAGGCGGGGAATCAGAGGCAGGGAATCAGATGTGCGGAATCGGAGATAGGGAATCAGAGGCGGGGAATCAGAGGCGGGGAATCAGAGGCCGGGAATCAGATATGGGGAAACAGAGGCGGGGAATCAGAGGCGGGGAAACAGAGGCTGGGAATCAGATATGGGGAATCAGAGGTGGGGAATCAGAGGTTGGGAATCAGAGGCAGGGAATCAGAGGCTTGGAATCAGATGCAGGGAAACAGATGCGGGGAATCAGAGGCGGGGAATCAGAGCTGGGGAATCAGAGGTGGGGAATCAGAGTTGGGGAATCAGAGGCGGGGACTTAGATATTGGGAAACAGAGGCAGGGAATCAGAGGCGGGGAATCAGATATGGGGAATCAGAGATGGGGAATCAGAGGCAGGGAATCAGATGTGCGGAATCAGAGATGGGGAATCAAAGGCAGGGAATCAGAATCAGAAGCAGGGAATCAGAGGCCGGGAATCAGAGGCCGGAATCAGATGCCGGGAATAAGAGGCCGGAAATCAGAGGTGGGGAATCAGAGTCCGGGAATCAGAGATTGGGATTCAGAGGCGGGGAATGAGATATGGGGAATCAGAGGCGGGGAATCAGAGGCGGGGAAACAGAGGCGGGGAATCAGATATGGCGAATCAGAGGTGGCGAATCAAAGGCGGTGAATCAGAGATGGGGAATCAGAGGCCGGGAATCAGAGGCAGGGAATCAAACACGGGGAATCAGAGGAGGGGAATCAGAGGCGGGGAAACAGAGGCGGGGAATCAGATATGGGGATCAGAGGTGGGGAATCAGAGGTTGGGAATCAGAGGCTGGGAATCAGAGGCTGGGAATCAGATGCATGGAATCAGATGCGGGGAATCAGAGGCGGGGAATCAGAGCTGGGGAATCAGAGGTGGGGAATCAAAGTTGGGGAATCAGAGGCGGGGACTTAGATATGGGGAAACAGAGGCGGGGAATCAGAGGCGGGGAAACAGAGGCGGGGAATCAGATATGGGGAATCAGAGGTGGGGAATCAGAGGCAGGGAATTAGATTTGCGGAATCAGAGATGGGGAATCAGAAGCAGGGAATCAGAGGCCGGGAATCAGAGGCCGGAATCAGATGCCGGGAATAAGAGGCCGGGAATCAGAGGTGGGGAATCAGAGTCCGGGAATCAGAGCTGGGGAATCAGAGGCGGGGAATGAGATATGGGGAATCAGAGGCGGGGAATCAGAGCTGGGGAATCAGAGGTGGGGATCAGAGTCGGGGAATCAGAGGCAGGGAATCAGATGTGCGGAATCAGAGATGGGGAATCAGAGGTGGGGAATCAGCGGCTGTGAATCAGAGATGGGGAATCAGAGGCGGGGAATCAGAGGCAGGAAATCAGACACGGGGACTCAGAGGCTGGGAATCAGACGGGGGGAATCAAAGGCGGGGAATCAGAGCTGGGGAATCAGAGGCGGGGAATCAGAGTTGGGGAATCAGAGGCGGGGAATCAGATATGGGGAAACAGAGGAGGGGAATCAGAGGCGGGGAAACAGAGGCGGGGAATCTGATATGGGGAATAAGAGGTGGCGAATGAAAGGCGGTGAATCAGAGATGGGGAATCAGAGGCGGGGAATCAGAGGCAGTGAATCAAACACGGGGAATCATAGGTGGGGAATCAGAGCTGGGGAATCAGAGGCGGGGAATCAGAGTTGGGGAATCAGAGGCGGGGAATCAGATATGGGGAAACAGAGGCTGGGAATCAGAGGCAGGGAAACAGAGGTGGGGAATCATATATGGGGAATCAGAGGTGGGGAATCAGAGGTTGCGAAACAGAGGCAGGGAATCAGAGCTGGGGAATCAGAGGCGGGGAATCAGAGTTGGGGAATCAGAGGCGGGGAATCAGAGCTGCGGAATCAGAGGTGGGGATCAGAGTCGTGGAATCAGAGGCAGGGAATCAGATGTGCGGAATCAGAGATGGGGAATCAGAGGTGGGGAATCAGAGGCTGTGAATCAGAGATGGGGAATCAGAGGCGGGGAATCAGAGGCAAGAAATCAGACACGGGGTTTCAGAGGCTGGGAATCAGACGGGGGAATCAAAGGCGGGGAATCAGAGCTGGGGAATCAGAGGCAGGGAATCAGAGTTGGGGATTCAGAGGTGGGGAATCAGATATGGGGAAACAGAGGCGGGGAATCAGAGTCGGGCAAACAGAAGCGGGGAATTAGATATGGGGAATCAGAGGTGGGGAATCAGAGGTGGTGAATCAGAGATGGGGAATCACAGGCGGGGAATCAGAGGCAGGGAATAGAACGCGGGGAATCAGAGGCAGGGAATCAGAGTTGGGGCATCAGAGGTTGGGAATTAGATATGGGGAAACAGAGGCGGGGAATCAGAGGCGGGGAAACAGAGGCGGGAAATCAGATATGCGGAATCAGAGGTGGGGAATCAGAGGCAGGGAATCAGATGTGCGGAATCAGAGATGGGGAATCAGAGGCAGGGATTCAGAATCAGAAGCGGGGAATCAGAGGCCGGGAAACAGAGGTGGGGAATCAGATATGGGGAATCAGAGGTGGGGAATCAGAGGCCGGAATCAGATGCCGGGAATAAGAGGCCGGGAATCAGAGGTGGGGAATCAGAGTCCGGGAATCAGAGATGGGGAATCAGAGGCGGGGAATGAGATATGGGGAATCAGAGGCGGGGAATCAGAGGCGGGGAAACAGAGGCGAGGAATCAGATATGGGGAATCAGAGGTGGCGAATCAAAGGCGATGAATCAGAGATGGGGAATCAGAGGCGTGGAATCAGAGGCAGGGAATCAAACACGGGGAATCAGAGGCGGGGAATCAGAGCTGGGGAATCAGAGGCGGGGAATCAGAGTTGGGGAATCAGAGGCGGGGAATCAGAGCTGGGGAATCAGAGGTGGGGATTAGAGTCGGGGAATCAGAGGCAGGGAATCAGATGTGCGGAATCAGAGATGGGGAATCAGAGGTTGGGAATCAGAGGCTGTGAATCAGAGATGGGGAATCAGAGGCGGGGAATCAGAGGCAAGAAATCAGACACGGGGATTCAGAGGCTGGGTATCAGACGGGGGAATCAAAGGCGGGGAATCAGAGCTGGGGAATCAGAGGCAGGGAATCAGAGTTGGGGATTCAGAGGCGGGGAATCAGATTTGGGGAAACAGAGGCGGGGAATCAGAGGCGGGCAAACAGAGGCGGGGAATTAGATATGGGGAATCAGAGGTGGGGAATCAGAGGCGGGCAAACAGAGGCGGGGAATTGGATATGGGGAATCAGTGGTGGGGAATCAGAGGTGGTTTATCAGAGATGGGGAATCACAGGCGGGGAATCAGAGGCAGGGAATAGAACGCGGGGAATCAGAGGCAGGGAATCAGAGCTGGGGAATCAGAGGCGGGTATCATAGTTGGGAATCAGAGGCGGGGAATCAGATATGGGGAAACAGATGCGGGGAATCAGGGGCGGGGAAACAGAGGCGGGGAATCAGATATGGGGAATCGGATGCGGGGAATCAGAGGCGGGGAATCAGATATGGGGTATCAGAGGTGGGGAATCAGAGGCAGGTAATCAGATGTGCGGAATCAGAGATGGGGAATCAGAGGCAGGGAATCAGAATCAGAAGCGGGGAGTCAGAGGCCGGGAATCAGAGGCCTGGAATCAGATGCTGGGAATAAGAGGCCGGGAATCAGACGTGGGGAATCAGAGTCCGGGAATCAGAGATGGGGATTCAGAGGCGGGGAATGAGATATGGAGAATCAGAGGCGGGGAATCAGAGGCGGGAAAACAGAGGTGGGGAATCAGATATGGGGAATCAGAGGTGGCGAATCAAAGGTGGTGAATCAGAGATGGGGAATCAGAGGCGGGGAATCAGAGGCAGGGAATCAAACACGGGGAATCAGAGGCGGGGAATCAGAGCTGGGGAATCAGAGGCTGGGAATCAAAGTTGGGGAATCAGAGGCAGGGAATCAGATATGGGGAAACAGGGGCGGGGAATCAGAGGCGGGGAAACAGAGGCGGGGAATCAGATATGGGGAATCAGAGGCGGGGAATTAGAGTTGGGGAATCAGAGGCGGGGAATCAGAGGCGGGGAAACAGAGGCGGGGAATCAAACACGGGGAATCAGAGGTGGGGAATCAGAGGTTGGGAATCAGAGGCAGGGAATCAGAGGCGGGGAATCAGAGGCGGGGAATCAGAGGCAGGGAATCAGATGTGCGGAATCGGAGATAGGGAATCAGAGGCGGGGAATCAGAGGCGGGGAATCAGAGGCCGGGAATCAGATATGGGGAAACAGAGGCGGGGAATCAGAGGCGGGGAAACAGAGGCTGGGAATCAGATATGGGGAATCAGAGGTGGGGAATCAGAGGTTGGGAATCAGAGGCAGGGAATCAGAGGCTTGGAATCAGATGCAGGGAATCAGATGCGGGGAATCAGAGGCGGGGAATCAGAGCTGGGGAATCAGAGGTGGGGAATCAGAGTTGGGGAATCAGAGGCGGGGACTTAGATATTGGGAAACAGAGGCAGGGAATCAGAGGCGGGGAATCAGATATGGGGAATCAGAGATGGGGAATCAGAGGCAGGGAATCAGATGTGCGGAATCAGAGATGGGGAATCAAAGGCAGGGAATCAGAATCAGAAGCAGGGAATCAGAGGCCGGGAATCAGAGGCCGGAATCAGATGCAGGGAACAAGAGGCCGGAAATCAGAGGTGGGGAATCAGAGTCCGGGAATCAGAGATTGGGATTCAGAGGCGGGGAATGAGATATGGGGAATCAGAGGCGGGGAATCAGAGGCGGGGAAACAGAGGCGGGGA
The DNA here is from genome assembly GCF_036971445.1 of Narcine bancroftii. Taxonomy (NCBI): domain Eukaryota; kingdom Metazoa; phylum Chordata; class Chondrichthyes; order Torpediniformes; family Narcinidae; genus Narcine; species Narcine bancroftii. The sequence continues at coordinate 83,693 of NW_027211930.1, forward strand.
ATCAGATATGGCGAATCAGAGGTGGCGAATCAAAGGCGGTGAATCAGAGATGGGGAATCAGAGGCCGGGAATCAGAGGCAGGGAATCAAACACGGGGAATCAGAGGAGGGGAATCAGAATTGGGGAATCAGAGATGGCGAATCAGAGATGGGGAATCAGAGGCAGGGAATCAGACGCGGGGAATTAGAGGTGGTGAATCAGAGATGTGGAATCAGAGGCGGGGAATCAGAGGCAGGGAATCAGACGCGGGGAATAAGAGGCGGGGAATCATAGCTGGCGAATCAGAGGCGGGGAATCAGAGGTGGGGAATCAGAGGCGGGGAATCAGATATTGGGAATCAGAGGTGGGGAATCAGAGGCGGGGAAACAGAGGCGGGGAATCAGATATGGGGTATCAGAGGTGGGGAATCAGAGGTTGTGAATCAGAGATGGGGAATCAGAGGCGGGGAATCAGAGGCCGGTAATCAGACGCGGGGAATCAGAGGCGGGGAATCAGAGCTGGGAAATTAGAGGCAGGGAATCAGAGTTGGGGATTCAGAGGCGGGGAATCAGATATGGGGAAACAGAGGCGGGGAATCAGAGGCGGGCAAATAGAGGCGGGGTTCAGATATGGGGAAACAGAGGCGGGGAATCAGAGGCGGGGAAACAGAGGCGGGGAATCAGATATGGGGATCAGAGGTGGGGAATCAGAGGTTGGGAATCAGAGGCTGGGAATCAGAGGCTGGGAATCAGATGCATGGAATCAGATGCGGGGAATCAGAGGTGGGGAATCAGAGCTGGGGAATCAGAGGTGGGGAATCAAAGTTGGGGAATCAGAGGCGGGGACTTAGATATGGGGAAACAGAGGCGGGGAATCAGAGGCGGGGAAACAGAGGCGGGGAATCAGATATGGGGAATCAGAGGTGGGGAATCAGAGGCAGGGAATTAGATTTGCGGAATCAGAGATGGGGAATCAGAAGCAGGGAATCAGAGGCCGGGAATAAGAGGCCGGGAATCAGAGGTGGGGAATCAGAGTCCGGGAATCAGAGCTGGGGAATCAGAGGCGGGGAATGAGATATGGGGAATCAGAGGCGGGGAATCAGAGCTGGGGATTCAGAGGCGGGGAATCAGAGTTGGGGAATCAGAGGCGGGGAATCAGATATGGGGAAACAGAGGAGGGGAATCAGAGGCGGGGAAACAGAGGCGGGGAATCTGATATGGGGAATCAGAGGTGGCGAATGAAAGGCGGTGAATCAGAGATGGGGAATCAGAGGCGGGGAATCAGAGGCAGTGAATCAAACACGGGGAATCATAGGTGGGGAATCAGAGCTGGGGAATCAGAGGCGGGGAATCAGAGTTGGGGAATCAGAGGCGGGGAATCAGATATGGGGAAACAGAGGCTGGGAATCAGAGGCAGGGAAACAGAGGTGGGGAATCATATATGGGGAATCAGAGGTGGGGAATCAGAGGTTGCGAAACAGAGGCAGGGAATCAGAGCTGGGGAATCAGAGGCGGGGAATCAGAGCTGGGGAATCAGAGGCAGGGTATCAGAGTTGGGGATTCAGAGGCGGGGAATCAGAGCTGGGGAATCAGAGGCGGGGAATCAGAGGCGGGGAAATAGATATGGGGAAACAGAGGCGGGGAATTAGAGGCGGGGAAACAGAGGCGGGGAATCAGATATGGGGAATCAGAGGTGGGGAATCAGAGGCAGGGAATCAGATGTGCGGAATCAGAGATGGGGAATCAGAGGCAGGGATCAGAATCAGAAGCGGGGAATCAGAGGCCGGGTACAGAGGCCGGGAATCAGATGCCGGGAATAAGAGGCCAGGAATCAGAGTCCGGGAATCAGAGATGGGGAATCAGAGGCGGGGAATGAAATATGGGGAATCAGAGGCGGGGTATCAGAGGCGGGGAAACAGAGGCGGGGAATCTGATATGGGGAATCAGGGTGGCGAATGAAAGGCGGGGAATCAGAGGCAGGGAATCAAACACGGGGAATCAGAGGCGGGGAATCAGAGCTGGGGAATCAGAGGCGGGGAATCAGAGTTGGGGAATCAGAGGCGGGGAATCAGATATGGGGAAACAGAGGCGGGGAATCAGATATGGGGAATCAGAGGTGGGGAATCAGAGGATGGGAAACAGAGGCAGGGAATCAGAGGCGGGGAGTCAGAGGCGGGGAATCAGAGGCAGTGAATCAGATGTGCAGAATCAGAGATGGGGAATCAGAGGCAGCGAATCAGAGGCGGGGAATCAGAGGCGGGGAATCAGAGGCCGGGAATCAGAGGCCGGGAATCAGAGGCCGGGAATCAGAGGCCGGCAATCAGAGGCCGGGAATCAGAGATGGGGATTCAGAGGCGGGGAATCAAACACGGGGAATCAGAGCTGGGGAATCAGAGGCAGGGAATCAGAGGCGGGGAATCAGAGGAAGGGAATCAGATGTGGGGAATCAGAGGCGGGGAATCAGAGCTGGGGAATCAGAGGCGGGGAATCAGAGTTTGGGAATCAGAGGCGTGGAATTAGATATGGGGAAACAGAGGCGGGGAATCAGAGGCGGGGAAACAGAGCTGGGGAATCAGAGGCGGGGAAATCAGAGTTGGGGAATCGGAGGCGGGGAATCAGATATGGGGAATCGGAGGCGGGGAATTAGAGGCACGGAAAGAGAGGCGGGGAATCAGATATGGGGAATCAGAGGTGGGGAATCAGGGGTGGGGCATCAGAGGCTGGGTATCAGACACGGGGATTCAGAGGCGGGGAATCAGAGGCAGGGAATCAGATGTGCGGAATCAGAGATGGGGAATCAGAGGCAGGGAATCAGATGTGCGGAATCAGAGATGGGGAATCAAAGGCAGGGAATCAGAATCAGAAGCAGGGAATCAGAGGCCGGGAATCAGTGGCCGGAATCAGATGCCGGGAATAAGAGGCCGGAAATCAGAGGTGGGGAATCAGAGTCCGGGAATCAGAGATGGGGATTCAGAGGCGGGGAATGAGATATGGGGAATCAGAGGCGGGGAATCAGAGGCGGGGAAACAGAGGCGGGGAATCAGATATGGTGAATCAGAGGTGGCGAATCAAAGGCGGTGAATCAGAGATGGGGAATCAGAGTCGGGGAATCAGAGTTGGGGAATCAGAGGCGGGGAATCAGATATGGGGAAACAGAGGCTGGGAATCAGAGGCAGGGAAACAGAGGTGGGGAATCATATATGGGGAATCAGAGGTGGGGAATCAGAGGTTGCGAAACAGAGGCAGGGAATCAGAGCTGGGGAATCAGAGGCGGGGAATCAGAGCTGGGGAATCAGAGGCAGGGTATCAGAGTTGGGGATTCAGAGGCAGGGAATCAGAGCTGGGGAATCAGAGGCGGGGAATCAGAGGCGGGGAAATAGATATGGGGAAACAGAGGCGGGGAATTAGAGGCGGGGAAACAGAGGCGGGGAATCAGATATGGGGAATCAGAGGTGGGGAATCAGAGGCAGGGAATCAGATGTGCGGAATCAGAGATGGGGAATCAGAGGCAGGGATCAGAATCAGAAGCGGGGAATCAGAGGCCGGGTACAGAGGCCGGGAATCAGATGCCGGGAATAAGAGGCCAGGAATCAGAGTCCGGGAATCAGAGATGGGGAATCAGAGGCGGGGAATGAAATATGGGGAATCAGAGGCGGGGTATCAGAGGCGGGGAAACAGAGGCGGGGAATCTGATATGGGGAATCAGGGTGGCGAATGAAAGGCGGGGAATCAGAGGCAGGGAATCAAACACGGGGAATCAGAGGTGGGGAATCAGAGCTGGGGAATCAGAGGCGGGGAATCAGAGTTGGGGAATCAGAGGCGGGGAATCAGATATGGGGAAACAGAGGCGGGGAATCAGATATGGGGAATCAGAGGTGGGGAATCAGAGGATGGGAAACAGAGGCAGGGAATCAGAGGCGGGGAGTCAGAGGCGGGGAATCAGAGGCAGTGAATCAGATGTGCAGAATCAGAGATGGGGAATCAGAGGCAGCGAATCAGAGGCGGGGAATCAGAGGCGGGGAATCAGAGGCCGGGAATCAGAGGCCGGGAATCAGAGGCCGGGAATCAGAGGCCGGCAATCAGAGGCCGGGAATCAGAGATGGGGATTCAGAGGCGGGGAATCAAACACGGGGAATCAGAGCTGGGGAATCAGAGGCAGGGAATCAGAGGCGGGGAATCAGAGGAAGGGAATCAGATGTGGGGAATCAGAGGCGGGGAATCAGAGCTGGGGAATCAGAAGCGGGGAATCAGAGTTTGGGAATCAGAGGCGTGGAATTAGATATGGGGAAACAGAGGCGGGGAATCAGAGGCGGGGAAACAGAGCTGGGGAATCAGAGGCGGGGAAATCAGAGTTGGGGAATCGGAGGCGGGGAATCAGATATGGGGAATCGGAGGCGGGGAATTAGAGGCACGGAAAGAGAGGCGGGGAATCAGATATGGGGAATCAGAGGTGGGGAATCAGGGGTGGGGCATCAGAGGCTGGGTATCAGACACGGGGATTCAGAGGCGGGGAATCAGAGGCAGGGAATCAGATGTGCGGAATCAGAGATGGGGAATCAGAGGCAGGGAATCAGATGTGCGGAATCAGAGATGGGGAATCAAAGGCAGGGAATCAGAATCAGAAGCAGGGAATCAGAGGCCGGGAATCAGAGGCCGGAATCAGATGCCGGGAATAAGAGGCCGGAAATCAGAGGTGGGGAATCAGAGTCCGGGAATCAGAGATGGGGATTCAGAGGCGGGGAATGAGATATGGGGAATCAGAGGCGGGGAATCAGAGGCGGGGAACCAGAGGCGGGGAATCAGATATGGTGAATCAGAGGTGGCGAATCAAAGGCGGTGAATCAGAGATGGGGAATCAGAGGCCGGGAATCAGAGGCAGGGAATCAGACGCGGGGAATCAGAGGTGGTGAATCAGAGATGTGGAATCAGAGGCGGGGAATCAGAGGCAGGGAATCAGACGCGGGGAATAAGAGGCGGGGAATCATAGCTGGCGAATCAGAGGTGGGGAATCAGAGGTGGGGAATCAGAGGCGGGGAATCAGATATTGGGAATCAGATCTGGGGAATCAGAGATGGGGAATCAGAGGCAGGGATCAGAATCAGAAGCGGGGAATCAGAGGCCGGGTACAGAGGCCGGGAATCAGATGCCGGGAATAAGAGGCCAGGAATCAGAGTCCGGGAATCAGAGATGGGGAATCAGAGGCGGGGAATGAAATATGGGGAATCAGAGGCGGGGTATCAGAGGCGGGGAAACAGAGGCGGGGAATCTGATATGGGGAATCAGGGTGGCGAATGAAAGGCGGGGAATCAGAGGCAGGGAATCAAACACGGGGAATCAGAGGCGGGGAATCAGAGCTGGGGAATCAGAGGCGGGGAATCAGAGTTGGGGAATCAGAGGCGGGGAATCAGATATGGGGAAACAGAGGCGGGGAATCAGATATGGGGAATCAGAGGTGGGGAATCAGAGGATGGGAAACAGAGGCAGGGAATCAGAGGCGGGGAGTCAGAGGCGGGGAATCAGAGGCAGTGAATCAGATGTGCAGAATCAGAGATGGGGAATCAGAGGCAGCGAATCAGAGGCGGGGAATCAGAGGCCGGGAATCAGAGTCCGGCAATCAGAGGCCGGGAATCAGAGATGGGGATTCAGAGGCGGGGAATCAAACACGGGGAATCAGAGCTGGGGAATCAGAGGCAGGGAATCAGAGGCGGGGAATCAGAGGAAGGGAATCAGATGTGGGGAATCAGAGGCGGGGAATCAGAGCTGGGGAATCAGAGGCGGGGAATCAGAGTTTGGGAATCAGAGGCGTGGAATTAGATATGGGGAAACAGAGGCGGGGAATCAGAGGCGGGGAAACAGAGCTGGGGAATCAGAGGCGGGGAAATCAGAGTTGGGGAATCGGAGGCGGGGAATCAGATATGGGGAATCAGAGGCGGGGAATCAGGGGTGGGGTATCAGAGGCTGGGTATCAGACACGGGGATTCAGAGGCGGGGAATCAGAGGCAGGGAATCAGATGTGCGGAATCAGAGATGGGGAATCAGAGGCAGGGAATCAGATGTGCGGAATCAGAGATGGGGAATCAAAGGCAGGGAATCAGAATCAGAAGCAGGGAATCAGAGGCCGGGAATCAGAGGCCGGAATCAGATGCCGGGAATAAGAGGCCGGAAATCAGAGGTGGGGAATCAGAGTCCGGGAATCAGAGATGGGGATTCAGAGGCGGGGAATGAGATATGGGGAATCAGAGGCGGGGAATCAGAGGCGGGGAAACAGAGGCGGGGAATCAGGGGTGGGGTATCAGAGGCTGGGTATCAGACACGGGGATTCAGAGGCGGGGAATCAGAGGCAGGGAATCAGATGTGCGGAATCAGAGATGGGGAATCAGAGGCAGGGAATCAGATGTGCGGAATCAGAGATGGGGAATCAAAGGCAGGGAATCAGAATCAGAAGCAGGGAATCAGAGGCCGTGAATCAGAGGCCGGAATCAGATGCCGGGAATAAGAGGCCGGAAATCAGAGGTGGGGAATCAGAGTCCGGGAATCAGAGATGGGGATTCAGAGGCGGGGAATGAGATATGGGGAATCAGAGGCGGGGAATCAGAGGCGGGGAAACAGAGGCGGGGATACAGATATGGTGAATCAGAGGTGGCGAATCAAAGGCGGTGAATCAGAGATGGGGAATCAGAGGCCGGGAATCAGAGGCAGGGAATCAGACGCGGGGAATCAGAGGTGGTGAATCAGAGATGTGGAATCAGAGGCGGGGAATCAGAGGCAGGGAATCAGACGCGGGGAATAAGAGGCGGGGAATCATAGCTGGCGAATCAGAGGCGGGGAATCAGAGGTGGGGAATCAGAGGCGGGGAATCAGATATTGGGAATCAGAGGTGGCGAATCAGAGACGGGGAAACAGAGGCGGGGAATCAGATATGGGGTATCAGAGGTGGGGAATCAGAGGTTGTGAATCAGAGATGGGGAATCAGAGGCGGGGAATCAGAGGCCGGTAATCAGACGCGGGGAATCAGAGGAGGGGAATCAGAGCTGGGAAATTAGAGGCAGGGAATCAGAGTTGGGGTTTCAGAGGCGGGGAATCAGATATGGGGAAACAGAGGCGGGGAATCAGAGGCGGGCAAATAGAGGCGGGGTTCAGATATGGGGAAACAGAGGCGGGGAATCAGAGGCGGGGAATCAGAGCTGGGGAATCAGAGGTGGATAATCAAAGTTGGGGAATCAGAGGCGGGGAATTAGATTTGCGGAATCAGAGATGGGGAATCAGAAGCAGGGAATCAGAGGCCGGGAATCAGAGGCCGGAATCAGATGCCGGGAATAAGAGGCCGGGAATCAGAGGGGGGGAATCAGAGTCCGGGAATCAGAGATGGGGAATCAGAGGCGGGGAATGAGATATGGGGAATCAGAGGAGGGGAATCAGAGGCGGGGAAACAGAGGCGAGGAATCAGATATGGGGAATCAGAGGTGGCGAATCAAAGGCGTTGAATCAGAGATGGGGAATCAGAGGCGTGGAATCAGAGGCAGGGAATCAAACACGGGGAATCAGAGGCGGGAAATCAGAGCTGGGGAATCAGAGGCGGGGAATCAGAGTTGGGGAATCAGAGGCGGGGAATCAGAGCTGGGGAATCAGAGGTGGGGATCAGAGTCGGGGAATCAGAGGCAGGGAATCAGATGTGCGGAATCAGAGATGGGGAATCAGAGGTGGGGAATCAGCGGCTGTGAATCAGAGATGGGGAATCAGAGGCGGGGAATCAGAGGCAGGAAATCAGACACGGGGACTCAGAGGCTGGGAATCAGACGGGGGGAATCAAAGGCGGGGAATCAGAGCTGGGGAATCAGAGGCGGGGAATCAGAGTTGGGGAATCAGAAGCGGGGAATCAGATATGGGGAAACAGAGGAGGGGAATCAGAGGCGGGGAAACAGAGGCGGGGAATCTGATATGGGGAATCAGAGGTGGCGAATGAAAGGCGGTGAATCAGAGATGGGGAATCAGAGGCGGGGAATCAGAGGCAGTGAATCAAACACGGGGAATCATAGGTGGGGAATCAGAGCTGGGGAATCAGAGGCGGGGAATCAGAGTTGGGGAATCAGAGGCGGGGAATCAGATATGGGGAAACAGAGGCTGGGAATCAGAGGCAGGGAAACAGAGGTGGGGAATCATATATGGGGAATCAGAGGTGGGGAATCAGAGGTTACGAAACAGAGGCAGGGAATCAGAGCTGGGGAATCAGAGGCGGGGAATCAGAGCTGGGGAATCAGAGGCAGGGAATCAGAGTTGTGGATTCAGAGGCGGGGAATCAGAGCTGGGGAATCAGAGGCGGGGAATCAGAGGCGGGGAAATAGATATGGGGAAACAGAGGCGGGGAATTAGAGGCGGGGAAACAGAGGCGGGGAATCAGATATGGGGAATCAGAGGTGGGGAATCAGAGGCAGGGAATCAGATGTGCGGAATCAGAGATGGGGAATCAGAGGCAGGGATCAGAATCAGAAGCGGGGAATCAGAGGCCGGGATCAGAGGCCGGGAATCAGATGCCGGGAATAAGAGGCCAGGAATCAGAGTCCGGGAATCAGAGATGGGGAATCAGAGGCGGGGAATGAAATATGGGGAATCAGAGGCGGGGTATCAGAGGCGGGGAAACAGAGGCGGGGAATCTGATATGGGGAATCAGGGTGGCGAATGAAAGGCGGTGAATCAGAGATGGTGAATCAGAGGCGGGGAATCAGAGCTGGGGAATCAGAGGCGGGGAATCAGAGTTGGGGAATCAGAGGCGGGGAATCAGATATGGGGAAACAGATGCGGGGAATCAGATATGGGGAATCAGAGGTGGGGAATCAGAGGATGGGAAACAGAGGCAGGGAATCAGAGGCGGGGAGTCAGAGGCGGGGAATCAGAGGCAGGGAATCAGATGTGCAGAATCAGAGATGGGGAATCAGAGGCAGCGAATCAGAGGCGGGGAATCAGAGGCGGGGAATCAGAGGCCGGGAATCAGAGGCCGGGAATCAGAGGCCGGGAATCAGAGGCCGGCAATCAGAGGCCGGGAATCAGAGATGGGGATTCAGAGGCGGGGAATCAAACACGGGGAATCAGAGCTGGGGAATCAGAGGCAGGGAATCAGAGGCGGGGAATCTGAGGAAGGGAATCAGATGTGGGGAATCAGAGGCGGGGAATCAGAGCTGGGGAATCAGAGGCGGGGAATCAGAGTTTGGGAATCAGAGGCGTGGAATTAGATATGGGGAAACAGAGGCGGGGAATCAGAGGCGGGGAAACAGAGCTGGGGAATCAGAGGCGGGGAAATCAGAGTTGGGGAATCGGAGGCGGGGAATCAGATATGGGGAATCAGAGGCGGGGAATTAGAGGCACGGAAAGAGAGGCGGGGAATCAGATATGGGGAATCAGAGGTGGGGAATCAGGGGTTGGGTATCAGAGGCTGGGTATCAGACACGGGGATTCAGAGGCGGGGAATCAGAGGCAGGGAATCAGATGTGCGGAATCAGAGATGGGGAATCAGAGGCAGGGAATCAGATGTGCGGAATCAGAGATGGGGAATCAAAGGCAGGGAATCAGAATCAGAAGCAGGGAATCAGAGGCCGTGAATCAGAGGCCGGAATCAGATGCCGGGAATAAGAGGCCGGGAATCAGAGGTGGGGAATCAGAGTCCGGGAATCAGAGATGGGGATTCAGAGGCGGGGAATGAGATATGGGGAATCAGAGGCGGGGAATCAGAGGCGGGGAAACAGAGGCGGGGAATCAGATATGGCGAATCAGAGGTGGCGAATCAAAGGCGGTGAATCAGAGATGGGGAATCAGAGGCCGGGAATCAGAGGCAGGGAATCAAACACGGGGAATCAGAGGAGGGGAATCAGAATTAGGGAATCAGAGATGGGGAATCAGATGTGCGGAATCAGAGATGGGGAATCAGAGGTGGGGAATCAGAGGCTGTGAATCAGAGATGGGGAATCAGAGGCGGGGAATCAGAGGCAAGAAATCAGACACGGGGTTTCAGAGGCTGGGAATCAGATGGGGGAATCAAAGGCGGGGAATCAGAGCTGGGGAATCAGAGGCAGGGAATCAGAGTTGGGGATTCAGAGGCGGGGAATCAGATATGGGGAAACAGAGGCGGGGAATCAGAGTCGGGCAAACAGAGGCGGGGAATTAGATATGGGGAATCAGAGGTGGGGAATCAGAGGTGGTGAATCAGAGATGGGGAATCACAGGCGGGGAATCAGAGGCAGGGAATAGAACGCGGGGAATCAGAGGCAGGGAATCAGAGTTGGGGCATCAGAGGTTGGGAATTAGATATGGGGAAACAGAGGCGGGGAATCAGAGGCGGGGAAACAGAGGCGGGAAATCAGATATGGGGAATCAGAGGTGGGGAATCAGAGGCAGGGAATCAGATGTGCGGAATCAGAGATGGGGAATCAGAGGCAGGGAATCAGAATCAGAAGCGGGGAATCAGAGGCCGGGAAACAGAGGTGGGGAATCAGATAAGGGGAATCAGAGGTGGGGAATCAGAGGCAGGGAATTAGATTTGCGGAATCAGAGATGGGGAATCAGAAGCAGGGAATCAGAGGCAGGGAAACAAACACGGGGAATCAGAGGCGGGGAATCAGAGCTGGGGAATCAGAGGCTGGGAATCAAAGTTGGGGAAACAGAGGCAGGGAATCAGATATGGGGAAACAGGGGCGGGGAATCAGAGGCGGGGAAACAGAGGCTGGGAATCAGATATGGGGAATCAGAGGTGGGGAATCAGAGGCGGGGAATCAGAGCTGGGGAATCAGAGGTGGGGAATCAAAGTTGGGGAATCAGAGGCGGGGACTTAGATATGGGGAAACAGAGGCGGGGAATCAGAGACGGGGAAACAGAGGCGGGGATTCAGATATGGGGAATCAGAGGTGGGGAATCAGAGGCAGGGAATTAGATGTGCGGAATCAGAAATGGGGAATCAGAGGCAGGGAATCAGAATCAGAAGCAGGGAATCAGAGGCCGGGAATCACAGGCCGGAATCAGATGCCGGGAATAAGAGGTCGGGAATCAGAGGTGGGGAATCAGAGTCCGGGAATCAGAGATGGGGAATCAGAGGCGGGGAATGAGATATGGGGAATCAGAGGCGGGGAATCAGAGGCGGGGAAACAGTGGCGAGGAATCAGATATGGGGAATCAGAGGTGGCGAATCAAAGGCGGTGAATCAGAGATGGGGAATCAGAGCTGGGGAATCAGAGGCAGGGGATCAAACACGGGGAATCAGAGGCGGGGAATCACAGCTGGGGAATCAGAGGTGGGGAATCAGAGTTGGGGAATCAGAGGCGGGGAATCAGAGCTGGGGAATCAGAGGTGGGGAATCAGAGTCGGGGAATCAGAGGCAGGGAATCGGATGTGCGGAATCAGAGATGGGGAATCAGAGGTGGGGAATCAGAGGCGGTGAATCTGAGATGGGGAATCAGAGGCGGGGAATCAGAGGCAGGTTTTCAGACACGGGGATTCAGAGGCTGGGAATCAGACGGGGGGAATCAAAGGCGGGGAATGAAGCTGGGGAATCAGAGGCAGGGAATCAGAGTTGGGGATTCAGAGGCGGGGAATCAGATATGGGGAAACAGAGGCGGGGAATCAGAGGCGGGCAAACAGAGGCGGGGAATTAGATACGGGGAATCAGTGGTGGGGAATCAGAGGTGGTGAATCAGAGATGGGGAATCACAGGCGGGGAATCAGAGGCAGGGAATAGAACGCGGGGAATCAGAGGCAGGGAATCAGAGCTGGGGAATAAGAGGCGGGGAATCATAGTTGGGAATCAGAGGCAGGGAATCAGATATGGGGAAACAGAGGCGGGGAATCAGGGGCGGGGAAACAGAGGCGGGGAATCAGATATGGGGAATCGGATGTGGGGAATCAGAGGCGGGGAATCAGAGCTGTGGAATCAGAGGCGGGGAATCAGAGTTGGGGCATCAGAGGTGGGGAATTAGATATGGGGAAACAGAGGCGGGGAATCAGAGGCGTGGAAACAGAGGCGGGGAATCAGATATGGGGAATCAGAGGTGGGGAATCAGAGGCAGGTAATCAGATGTGCGGAATCAGAGATGGGGAATCAGAGGCAGGGAATCAGATGCTGGGAATAAGAGGCCGGGAATCAGAGGTGGGGAATCAGAGTCCGGGAATCAGAGATGGGGAGTCAGAGGCGGGGAATGAGGTATGGAGAATCAGAGGCGGGGAATCAGAGGCGGGGAAACAGAGGTGGGGAATCAGATATGGGGAATCAGAGGTGGCGAATCAAAGGCGGTGAATCAGAGATGGGGAATCAGAGGCGGGGAATCAGAGGCAGGGAATCAAACACGGGGAATCAGAGGCGGGGAATCAGAGCTGGGGAATCAGAGGCTGGGAATCAAAGTTGGGGAATCAGAGGCAGGGAATCAGATATGGGGAAACAGGGGCGGGGAATCAGAGGCGGGGAAACAGAGGCAGGGAATCAGATATGGGGAATAAGAGGCGGGGAATTAGAGTTGGGGAATCAGAGGCGGGGAATCAGAGGCGGGGAAACAGAGGCGGGGAATCAAACGGGGAATCAGAGGTGGGGAATCAGAGGTTGGGAATCAGATGCAGGGAATCAGAGGCGGGGAATCAGAGGCGGGGAATCAGAGGCAGGGCATCAGATGTGCGGAATCGGAGATGGGGAATCAGAGGCAGGGAATCAGAGGCGGGGAATCAGAGGCGGGGAATCAGAGGCCGGGAATCAGATATGGGGAAACAGAGGCGGGGAAACAGAGGCTGGGGATCAGATATGGGGAATCAGAGGTGGGGAATCAGAGGTTGGGAATCAGAGGCAGGGAATCAGAGGCTTGGAATCAGATGCAGGGAATCAGATGCGGGGAATCAGAGGCGGGGAATCAGAGCTGGGGAATCAGATGCTGGGAATCAAAGTTGGGGAATCAGAGGCAGGGAATCAGATATGGGGAAACAGGGGTGGGGAATCAGAGGCGGGGAAACAGAGGCGGGGAATCAGATATGGGGAATCAGAGGCGGGGAATTAGAGTTGGGGAATCAGAGGCGGGGAATCAGAGGCGGGGAAACAGAGGCGGGGAATCAAACACGGGGAATCAGAGGTGGGGAATCAGAGGTTGGGAATCAGAGGCAGGGAATCAGAGGCGGGGAATCAGAGGCGGGGAATCAGAGGCAGGGAATCAGATGTGCGGAATCGGAGATGGGGAATCAGAGGCAGGGAATCAGAGGCGGGGAATCAGAGGCGGGGAACCAGAGGCCGGGAATCAGATATGGGGAAACAGAGGTGGGGAATGAGAGGCGGGGAAACAGAGGCTGGGAATCAGATATGGGGAATCAGAGGTGGGGAATCAGAGGTTGGGAATCAGAGGCAGGGAATAAGAGGCTTGGAATCAGATGCAGGGAATCAGATGCGGGGAATCAGAGGCGGGGAATCAGAGCTGGGGAATCAGAGGTGGGGAATTAGAGTTGTGGAATCAGAGGCGGGGACTTAGATATTGGGAAACAGAGGCGGGGAATCAGAGGCGGGGAAACAGAAGCGGGGAATCAGATATGGGGAATAAGAGATGGGGAATCAGAGGCAGGGAATCAGATGTGCGGAATCAGAGATGGGGAATCAAAGGCAGGGAATCAGAATCAGTAGCAGGGAATCAGAGGTGGGGAATCAGAGTCCGGGAATCAGAGATGGGGATTCAGAGGCGGGGAATGAGATATGGGGAATCAGAGGCGGGGAATCAGAGGCGGGGAAACAGAGGCGGGGAATCAGATATGGGGAATCAGAGGTGGCGAATCAAAGGCGGTGAATCAGAGATGGGGAATCAGAGGCCGGGAATCAGAGGCAGGGAATCAAACACGGGGAATCAGAGGCGGGGAATCATAGCTGGCGAATCAGAGGCGGGGAATCAGAGGTGGGGAATCAGAGGCGGGGAATCAGATATTGGGAATCAGAGGTGGGGAATCAGAGGCGGGGAAACAGAGGCGGGGAATCAGATATGGTGTATCAGAGGTGGGGAATCAGAGGTTGTGAATCAGAGATGGGGAATCAGAGGCGGGGAATCAGAGGCCGGTAATCAGACGCGGGGACTCAGAGGCGGGGAATCAGAGCTGGGAAATTAGAGGCAGGGAATCAGAGTTGGGGATTCAGAGGCGGGGAATCAGATATGGGGAAACAGAGGCGGGGAATCAGATGCGGGCAAATAGAGGCGGGGATCAGATATGGGGAAACAGAGGCGGGGAATCAGAGGCGGGGAAACAGAGGCGTGGAATCAGATATGGGGAATCAGAGGTGGGGAATCAGAGGTTGGGAATCAGAGGCTGGGAATCAGAGGCTGGGAATCAGATGCATGGAATCAGATGCGGGGAATCAGAGGCGGGGAATCAGAGCTGGGGAATCAGAGGTGGGGACTCAAAGTTGGGGAATCAGAGGCGGGGACTTAGATATGGGGAAACAGAGGCGGGGAATCAGAGGCGGTGAATCAGAGGCGGGGAAACAGAGGCGAGGAATCAGATATGGGGAATAAGAGGTGGCGAATCAAAGGCGGTGAATCAGAGATGGGGAATCAGAGGCGGGGAATCAGAGGCAGGGGATCAAACACGGGGAATCAGAGGCGGGGAATCAGAGCCGAGGAATCAGAGGCGGGGAATCAGAGTTGGGGAATCAGAGGTGGGGAATCAGAGTTGGGGAATCAGAGGCAGGGACTTAGATATTGGGAAACAGAGGCGGGGAATCAAAGGAGGGGAAACAGAGGCGGGGAATCAGATATGGGGAATCAGAGGTGGGGAATCGGAGGCAGAGAATTAGATTTGCGGAATCAGAGGCAGGGAATCAGAAACAGACGCAGGGAATCAGAGGCCGGGAATCAGAGGCCGGAATCAGATGCCGGGAATAAGAGGCCGGGAATCAGAGGTGGGGAATCAGAGTCCGGGAATCAGAGATGGGGATTTAGAGGCGGGGAATGAGATATGGGGAATCAGAGGCGGGGAATCAGAGGCGGGGAAACAGAGGCGGGGAATCAGATATGGGGAATCAGAGCTGGGGAATCAGAGGCAGGGGATCAAACACGGGGAATCAGAGGCGGGGAATCACAGCTGGGGAATCAGAGGTGGGGAATCAAGAGTTGGGGAATCAGAGGCGGGGAATCAGAGCTGGGGAATCAGAGGTGGGGAATCAGAGTCGGGGAATCAGAGGCAGGGAATCGGATGTGCGGAATCAGAGATGGGGAATCAGAGGTGGGGAATCAGAGGCGGTGAATCTGAGATGGGGAATCAGAGGCGTGGAATCAGAGGCAGGTTTTCAGACACGGGGATTCAGAGGCTGGGAATCAGACGGGGGGAATCAAAGGCGGGGAATGAAGCTGGGGAATCAGAGGCAGGGAATCAGAGTTGGGGATTCAGAGGCGGGGAATCAGATATGGGGAAACAGAGGCGGGGAATCAGAGGCGGGCAAACAGAGGCGGGGAATTAGATATGGGGAATCAGTGGTGGGGAATCAGAGGTGGTGAATCAGAGATGGGGAATCACAGGCGGGGAATCAGAGGCAGGGAATAGAACGCGGGGAATCAGAGGCAGGGAATCAGAGCTGGGGAATAAGAGGCGGGGAATCATAGTTGGGAATCAGAGGCGGGGAATCAGATATGGGGAAACAGAGGCGGGGAATCAGGGGCGGGGAAACAGAGGCGGGGAATCAGATATGGGGAATCGGATGTGGGGAATCAGAGGCGGGGAATCAGAGCTGTGGAATCAGAGGCGGGGAATCAGAGTTGGGGCATCAGAGGTGGGGAATTAGATATGGGGAAACAGAGGCGGGGAATCAGAGGCAGTGAATCAGATGTGCAGAATCAGAGATGGGGAATCAGAGGCAGCGAATCAGAGGCGGGGAATCAGAGGCGGGGAATCAGAGGCCGGGAATCAGAGGCCGGGAATCAGAGGCCGGGAATCAGAGGCCGGCAATCAGAGGCCGGGAATCAGAGATGGGGATTCAGAGGCGGGGAATCAAACACGGGGAATCAGAGCTGGGGAATCAGAGGCAGGGAATCAGAGGCGGGGAATCAGAGGAAGGGAATCAGATGTGGGGAATCAGAGGCGGGGAATCAGAGCTGGGGAATCAGAGGCGGGGAATCAGAGTTTGGGAATCAGAGGCGTGGAATTAGATATGGGGAAACAGAGGCGGGGAATCAGAGGCGGGGAAACAGAGCTGGGGAATCAGAGGCGGGGAAATCAGAGTTGGGGAATCGGAGGCGGGGAATCAGATATGGGGAATCAGAGGCGGGGAATCAGGGGTGGGGTATCAGAGGCTGGGTATCAGACACGGGGATTCAGAGGCGGGGAATCAGAGGCAGGGAATCAGATGTGCGGAATCAGAGATGGGGAATCAGAGGCAGGGAATCAGATGTGCGGAATCAGAGATGGGGAATCAAAGGCAGGGAATCAGAATCAGAAGCAGGGAATCAGAGGCCGGGAATCAGAGGCCGGAATCAGATGCCGGGAATAAGAGGCCGGAAATCAGAGGTGGGGAATCAGAGTCCGGGAATCAGAGATGGGGATTCAGAGGCGGGGAATGAGATATGGGGAATCAGAGGCGGGGAATCAGAGGCGGGGAAACAGAGGCGGGGAATCAGGGGTGGGGTATCAGAGGCTGGGTATCAGACACGGGGATTCAGAGGCGGGGAATCAGAGGCAGGGAATCAGATGTGCGGAATCAGAGATGGGGAATCAGAGGCAGGGAATCAGATGTGCGGAATCAGAGATGGGGAATCAAAGGCAGGGAATCAGAATCAGAAGCAGGGAATCAGAGGCCGTGAATCAGAGGCCGGAATCAGATGCCGGGAATAAGAGGCCGGAAATCAGAGGTGGGGAATCAGAGTCCGGGAATCAGAGATGGGGATTCAGAGGCGGGGAATGAGATATGGGGAATCAGAGGCGGGGAATCAGAGGCGGGGAAACAGAGGCGGGGATACAGATATGGTGAATCAGAGGTGGCGAATCAAAGGCGGTGAATCAGAGATGGGGAATCAGAGGCCGGGAATCAGAGGCAGGGAATCAGACGCGGGGAATCAGAGGTGGTGAATCAGAGATGTGGAATCAGAGGCGGGGAATCAGAGGCAGGGAATCAGACGCGGGGAATAAGAGGCGGGGAATCATAGCTGGCGAATCAGAGGCGGGGAATCAGAGGTGGGGAATCAGAGGCGGGGAATCAGATATTGGGAATCAGAGGTGGCGAATCAGAGACGGGGAAACAGAGGCGGGGAATCAGATATGGGGTATCAGAGGTGGGGAATCAGAGGTTGTGAATCAGAGATGGGGAATCAGAGGCGGGGAATCAGAGGCCGGTAATCAGACGCGGGGAATCAGAGGAGGGGAATCAGAGCTGGGAAATTAGAGGCAGGGAATCAGAGTTGGGGTTTCAGAGGCGGGGAATCAGATATGGGGAAACAGAGGCGGGGAATCAGAGGCGGGCAAATAGAGGCGGGGTTCAGATATGGGGAAACAGAGGCGGGGAATCAGAGGCGGGGAATCAGAGCTGGGGAATCAGAGGTGGATAATCAAAGTTGGGGAATCAGAGGCGGGGAATTAGATTTGCGGAATCAGAGATGGGGAATCAGAAGCAGGGAATCAGAGGCCGGGAATCAGAGGCCGGAATCAGATGCCGGGAATAAGAGGCCGGGAATCAGAGGGGGGGAATCAGAGTCCGGGAATCAGAGATGGGGAATCAGAGGCGGGGAATGAGATATGGGGAATCAGAGGAGGGGAATCAGAGGCGGGGAAACAGAGGCGAGGAATCAGATATGGGGAATCAGAGGTGGCGAATCAAATGCGTTGAATCAGAGATGGGGAATCAGAGGCGTGGAATCAGAGGCAGGGAATCAAACACGGGGAATCAGAGGCGGGAAATCAGAGCTGGGGAATCAGAGGCGGGGAATCAGAGTTGGGGAATCAGAGGCGGGGAATCAGAGCTGGGGAATCAGAGGTGGGGATCAGAGTCGGGGAATCAGAGGCAGGGAATCAGATGTGCGGAATCAGAGATGGGGAATCAGAGGTGGGGAATCAGCGGCTGTGAATCAGAGATGGGGAATCAGAGGCGGGGAATCAGAGGCAGGAAATCAGACACGGGGACTCAGAGGCTGGGAATCAGACGGGGGGAATCAAAGGCGGGGAATCAGAGCTGGGGAATCAGAGGCGGGGAATCAGAGTTGGGGAATCAGAAGCGGGGAATCAGATATGGGGAAACAGAGGAGGGGAATCAGAGGCGGGGAAACAGAGGCGGGGAATCTGATATGGGGAATCAGAGGTGGCGAATGAAAGGCGGTGAATCAGAGATGGGGAATCAGAGGCGGGGAATCAGAGGCAGTGAATCAAACACGGGGAATCATAGGTGGGGAATCAGAGCTGGGGAATCAGAGGCGGGGAATCAGAGTTGGGGAATCAGAGGCGGGGAATCAGATATGGGGAAACAGAGGCTGGGAATCAGAGGCAGGGAAACAGAGGTGGGGAATCATATATGGGGAATCAGAGGTGGGGAATCAGAGGTTACGAAACAGAGGCAGGGAATCAGAGCTGGGGAATCAGAGGCGGGGAATCAGAGCTGGGGAATCAGAGGCAGGGAATCAGAGTTGTGGATTCAGAGGCGGGGAATCAGAGCTGGGGAATCAGAGGCGGGGAATCAGAGGCGGGGAAATAGATATGGGGAAACAGAGGCGGGGAATTAGAGGCGGGGAAACAGAGGCGGGGAATCAGATATGGGGAATCAGAGGTGGGGAATCAGAGGCAGGGAATCAGATGTGCGGAATCAGAGATGGGGAATCAGAGGCAGGGATCAGAATCAGAAGCGGGGAATCAGAGGCCGGGATCAGAGGCCGGGAATCAGATGCCGGGAATAAGAGGCCAGGAATCAGAGTCCGGGAATCAGAGATGGGGAATCAGAGGCGGGGAATGAAATATGGGGAATCAGAGGCGGGGTATCAGAGGCGGGGAAACAGAGGCGGGGAATCTGATATGGGGAATCAGGGTGGCGAATGAAAGGCGGTGAATCAGAGATGGTGAATCAGAGGCGGGGAATCAGAGCTGGGGAATCAGAGGCGGGGAATCAGAGTTGGGGAATCAGAGGCGGGGAATCAGATATGGGGAAACAGATGCGGGGAATCAGATATGGGGAATCAGAGGTGGGGAATCAGAGGATGGGAAACAGAGGCAGGGAATCAGAGGCGGGGAGTCAGAGGCGGGGAATCAGAGGCAGGGAATCAGATGTGCAGAATCAGAGATGGGGAATCAGAGGCAGCGAATCAGAGGCGGGGAATCAGAGGCGGGGAATCAGAGGCCGGGAATCAGAGGCCGGGAATCAGAGGCCGGGAATCAGAGGCCGGCAATCAGAGGCCGGGAATCAGAGATGGGGATTCAGAGGCGGGGAATCAAACACGGGGAATCAGAGCTGGGGAATCAGAGGCAGGGAATCAGAGGCGGGGAATCTGAGGAAGGGAATCAGATGTGGGGAATCAGAGGCGGGGAATCAGAGCTGGGGAATCAGAGGCGGGGAATCAGAGTTTGGGAATCAGAGGCGTGGAATTAGATATGGGGAAACAGAGGCGGGGAATCAGAGGCGGGGAAACAGAGCTGGGGAATCAGAGGCGGGGAAATCAGAGTTGGGGAATCGGAGGCGGGGAATCAGATATGGGGAATCAGAGGCGGGGAATTAGAGGCACGGAAAGAGAGGCGGGGAATCAGATATGGGGAATCAGAGGTGGGGAATCAGGGGTTGGGTATCAGAGGCTGGGTATCAGACACGGGGATTCAGAGGCGGGGAATCAGAGGCAGGGAATCAGATGTGCGGAATCAGAGATGGGGAATCAGAGGCAGGGAATCAGATGTGCGGAATCAGAGATGGGGAATCAAAGGCAGGGAATCAGAATCAGAAGCAGGGAATCAGAGGCCGTGAATCAGAGGCCGGAATCAGATGCCGGGAATAAGAGGCCGGGAATCAGAGGTGGGGAATCAGAGTCCGGGAATCAGAGATGGGGATTCAGAGGCGGGGAATGAGATATGGGGAATCAGAGGCGGGGAATCAGAGGCGGGGAAACAGAGGCGGGGAATCAGATATGGCGAATCAGAGGTGGCGAATCAAAGGCGGTGAATCAGAGATGGGGAATCAGAGGCCGGGAATCAGAGGCAGGGAATCAAACACGGGGAATCAGAGGAGGGGAATCAGAATTAGGGAATCAGAGATGGGGAATCAGATGTGCGGAATCAGAGATGGGGAATCAGAGGTGGGGAATCAGAGGCTGTGAATCAGAGATGGGGAATCAGAGGCGGGGAATCAGAGGCAAGAAATCAGACACGGGGTTTCAGAGGCTGGGAATCAGATGGGGGAATCAAAGGCGGGGAATCAGAGCTGGGGAATCAGAGGCAGGGAATCAGAGTTGGGGATTCAGAGGCGGGGAATCAGATATGGGGAAACAGAGGCGGGGAATCAGAGTCGGGCAAACAGAGGCGGGGAATTAGATATGGGGAATCAGAGGTGGGGAATCAGAGGTGGTGAATCAGAGATGGGGAATCACAGGCGGGGAATCAGAGGCAGGGAATAGAACGCGGGGAATCAGAGGCAGGGAATCAGAGTTGGGGCATCAGAGGTTGGGAATTAGATATGGGGAAACAGAGGCGGGGAATCAGAGGCGGGGAAACAGAGGCGGGAAATCAGATATGGGGAATCAGAGGTGGGGAATCAGAGGCAGGGAATCAGATGTGCGGAATCAGAGATGGGGAATCAGAGGCAGGGAATCAGAATCAGAAGCGGGGAATCAGAGGCCGGGAAACAGAGGTGGGGAATCAGATAAGGGGAATCAGAGGTGGGGAATCAGAGGCAGGGAAATAGATTTGCGGAATCAGAGATGGGGAATCAGAAGCAGGGAATCAGAGGCAGGGAAACAAACACGGGGAATCAGAGGCGGGGAATCAGAGCTGGGGAATCAGAGGCTGGGAATCAAAGTTGGGGAAACAGAGGCAGGGAATCAGATATGGGGAAACAGGGGCGGGGAATCAGAGGCGGGGAAACAGAGGCTGGGAATCAGATATGGGGAATCAGAGGTGGGGAATCAGAGGCGGGGAATCAGAGCTGGGGAATCAGAGGTGGGGAATCAAAGTTGGGGAATCAGAGGCGGGGACTTAGATATGGGGAAACAGAGGCGGGGAATCAGAGACGGGGAAACAGAGGCGGGGATTCAGATATGGGGAATCAGAGGTGGGGAATCAGAGGCAGGGAATTAGATGTGCGGAATCAGAAATGGGGAATCAGAGGCAGGGAATCAGAATCAGAAGCAGGGAATCAGAGGCCGGGAATCACAGGCCGGAATCAGATGCCGGGAATAAGAGGTCGGGAATCAGAGGTGGGGAATCAGAGTCCGGGAATCAGAGATGGGGAATCAGAGGCGGGGAATGAGATATGGGGAATCAGAGGCGGGGAATCAGAGGCGGGGAAACAGTGGCGAGGAATCAGATATGGGGAATCAGAGGTGGCGAATCAAAGGCGGTGAATCAGAGATGGGGAATCAGAGCTGGGGAATCAGAGGCAGGGGATCAAACACGGGGAATCAGACGCGGGGAATCACAGCTGGGGAATCAGAGGTGGGGAATCAGAGTTGGGGAATCAGAGGCGGGGAATCAGAGCTGGGGAATCAGAGGTGGGGAATCAGAGTCGGGGAATCAGAGGCAGGGAATCGGATGTGCGGAATCAGAGATGGGGAATCAGAGGTGGGGAATCAGAGGCGGTGAATCTGAGATGGGGAATCAGAGGCGGGGAATCAGAGGCAGGTTTTCAGACACGGGGATTCAGAGGCTGGGAATCAGACGGGGGGAATCAAAGGCGGGGAATGAAGCTGGGGAATCAGAGGCAGGGAATCAGAGTTGGGGATTCAGAGGCGGGGAATCAGATATGGGGAAACAGAGGCGGGGAATCAGAGGCGGGCAAACAGAGGCGGGGAATTAGATACGGGGAATCAGTGGTGGGGAATCAGAGGTGGTGAATCAGAGATGGGGAATCACAGGCGGGGAATCAGAGGCAGGGAATAGAACGCGGGGAATCAGAGGCAGGGAATCAGAGCTGGGGAATAAGAGGCGGGGAATCATAGTTGGGAATCAGAGGCAGGGAATCAGATATGGGGAAACAGAGGCGGGGAATCAGGGGCGGGGAAACAGAGGCGGGGAATCAGATATGGGGAATCGGATGTGGGGAATCAGAGGCGGGGAATCAGAGCTGTGGAATCAGAGGCGGGGAATCAGAGTTGGGGCATCAGAGGTGGGGAATTAGATATGGGGAAACAGAGGCGGGGAATCAGAGGCGTGGAAACAGAGGCGGGGAATCAGATATGGGGAATCAGAGGTGGGGAATCAGAGGCAGGTAATCAGATGTGCGGAATCAGAGATGGGGAATCAGAGGCAGGGAATCAGATGCTGGGAATAAGAGGCCGGGAATCAGAGGTGGGGAATCAGAGTCCGGGAATCAGAGATGGGGAGTCAGAGGCGGGGAATGAGGTATGGAGAATCAGAGGCGGGGAATCAGAGGCGGGGAAACAGAGGTGGGGAATCAGATATGGGGAATCAGAGGTGGCGAATCAAAGGCGGTGAATCAGAGATGGGGAATCAGAGGCGGGGAATCAGAGGCAGGGAATCAAACACGGGGAATCAGAGGCGGGGAATCAGAGCTGGGGAATCAGAGGCTGGGAATCAAAGTTGGGGAATCAGAGGCAGGGAATCAGATATGGGGAAACAGGGGCGGGGAATCAGAGGCGGGGAAACAGAGGCAGGGAATCAGATATGGGGAATAAGAGGCGGGGAATTAGAGTTGGGGAATCAGAGGCGGGGAATCAGAGGCGGGGAAACAGAGGCGGGGAATCAAACGGGGAATCAGAGGTGGGGAATCAGAGGTTGGGAATCAGATGCAGGGAATCAGAGGCGGGGAATCAGAGGCGGGGAATCAGAGGCAGGGAATCAGATGTGCGGAATCGGAGATGGGGAATCAGAGGCAGGGAATCAGAGGCGGGGAATCAGAGGCGGGGAATCAGAGGCCGGGAATCAGATATGGGGAAACAGAGGCGGGGAAACAGAGGCTGGGGATCAGATA
This sequence comes from Narcine bancroftii, assembly GCF_036971445.1. Lineage (NCBI taxonomy): Eukaryota > Metazoa > Chordata > Chondrichthyes > Torpediniformes > Narcinidae > Narcine > Narcine bancroftii. The sequence goes on from NW_027211930.1 coordinate 106,763, forward strand.
TGGGGAATCAGAGGTGGGGAATCAGAGGTTGGGAATCAGAGGCAGGGAATCAGAGGCTTGGAATCAGATGCAGGGAATCAGATGCGGGGAATCAGAGGCGGGGAATCAGAGCTGGGGAATCAGATGCTGGGAATCAAAGTTGATGAATCAGAGGCAGGGAATCAGATATGGGGAAACAGGGGTGGGGAATCAGAGGCGGGGAAACAGAGGCGGGGAATCAGATATGGGGAATCAGAGGCGGGGAATTAGAGTTGGGGAATCAGAGGCGGGGAATCAGAGGCGGGGAAACAGAGGCGGGGAATCAAACACGGGGAATCAGAGGTGGGGAATCAGAGGTTGGGAATCAGAGGCAGGGAATCAGAGGCGGGGAATCAGAGGCGGGGAATCAGAGGCAGGGAATCAGATGTGCGGAATCGGAGATGGGGAATCAGAGGCAGGGAATCAGAGGCGGGGAATCAGAGGCGGGGAACCAGAGGCCGGGAATCAGATATGGGGAAACAGAGGCGGGGAATGAGAGGCGGGGAAACAGAGGCTGGGAATCAGATATGGGGAATCAGAGGTGGGGAATCAGAGGTTGGGAATCAGAGGCAGGGAATAAGAGGCTTGGAATCAGATGCAGGGAATCAGATGCGGGGAATCAGAGGCGGGGAATCAGAGCTGGGGAATCAGAGGTGGGGAATTAGAGTTGTGGAATCAGAGGCGGGGACTTAGATATTGGGAAACAGAGGCGGGGAATCAGAGGCGGGGAAACAGAAGCGGGGAATCAGATATGGGGAATAAGAGATGGGGAATCAGAGGCAGGGAATCAGATGTGCGGAATCAGAGATGGGGAATCAAAGGCAGGGAATCAGAATCAGTAGCAGGGAATCAGAGGTGGGGAATCAGAGTCCGGGAATCAGAGATGGGGATTCAGAGGCGGGGAATGAGATATGGGGAATCAGAGGCGGGGAATCAGAGGCGGGGAAACAGAGGCGGGGAATCAGATATGGGGAATCAGAGGTGGCGAATCAAAGGCGGTGAATCAGAGATGGGGAATCAGAGGCCGGGAATCAGAGGCAGGGAATCAAACACGGGGAATCAGAGGCGGGGAATCATAGCTGGCGAATCAGAGGCGGGGAATCAGAGGTGGGGAATCAGAGGCGGGGAATCAGATATTGGGAATCAGAGGTGGGGAATCAGAGGCGGGGAAACAGAGGCGGGGAATCAGATATGGTGTATCAGAGGTGGGGAATCAGAGGTTGTGAATCAGAGATGGGGAATCAGAGGCGGGGAATCAGAGGCCGGTAATCAGACGCGGGGAATCAGAGGCGGGGAATCAGAGCTGGGAAATTAGAGGCAGGGAATCAGAGTTGGGGATTCAGAGGCGGGGAATCAGATATGGGGAAACAGAGGCGGGGAATCAGATGCGGGCAAATAGAGGCGGGGATCAGATATGGGGAAACAGAGGCGGGGAATCAGAGGCGGGGAAACAGAGGCGTGGAATCAGATATGGGGAATCAGAGGTGGGGAATCAGAGGTTGGGAATCAGAGGCTGGGAATCAGAGGCTGGGAATCAGATGCATGGAATCAGATGCGGGGAATCAGAGGCGGGGAATCAGAGCTGGGGAATCAGAGGTGGGGACTCAAAGTTGGGGAATCAGAGGCGGGGACTTAGATATGGGGAAACAGAGGCGGGGAATCAGAGGCGGGGAATCAGAGGCGGGGAAACAGAGGCGAGGAATCAGATATGGGGAATAAGAGGTGGCGAATCAAAGGCGGTGAATCAGAGATGGGGAATCAGAGGCGGGGAATCAGAGGCAGGGGATCAAACACGGGGAATCAGAGGCGGGGAATCAGAGCCGAGGAATCAGAGGCGGGGAATCAGAGTTGGGGAATCAGAGGTGGGGAATCAGAGTTGGGGAATCAGAGGCAGGGACTTAGATATTGGGAAACAGAGGCGGGGAATCAAAGGAGGGGAAACAGAGGCGGGGAATCAGATATGGGGAATCAGAGGTGGGGAATCGGAGGCAGAGAATTAGATTTGCGGAATCAGAGGCAGGGAATCAGAAACAGACGCAGGGAATCAGAGGCCGGGAATCAGAGGCCGGAATCAGATGCCGGGAATAAGAGGCCGGGAATCAGAGGTGGGGAATCAGAGTCCGGGAATCAGAGATGGGGATTTAGAGGCGGGGAATGAGATATGGGGAATCAGAGGCGGGGAATCAGAGGCGGGGAAACAGAGGCGGGGAATCAGATATGGGGAATCAGAGCTGGGGAATCAGAGGCAGGGGATCAAACACGGGGAATCAGAGGCGGGGAATCACAGCTGGGGAATCAGAGGTGGGGAATCAAGAGTTGGGGAATCAGAGGCGGGGAATCAGAGCTGGGGAATCAGAGGTGGGGAATCAGAGTCGGGGAATCAGAGGCAGGGAATCGGATGTGCGGAATCAGAGATGGGGAATCAGAGGTGGGGAATCAGAGGCGGTGAATCTGAGATGGGGAATCAGAGGCGTGGAATCAGAGGCAGGTTTTCAGACACGGGGATTCAGAGGCTGGGAATCAGACGGGGGGAATCAAAGGCGGGGAATGAAGCTGGGGAATCAGAGGCAGGGAATCAGAGTTGGGGATTCAGAGGCGGGGAATCAGATATGGGGAAACAGAGGCGGGGAATCAGAGGCGGGCAAACAGAGGCGGGGAATTAGATATGGGGAATCAGTGGTGGGGAATCAGAGGTGGTGAATCAGAGATGGGGAATCACAGGCGGGGAATCAGAGGCAGGGAATAGAACGCGGGGAATCAGAGGCAGGGAATCAGAGCTGGGGAATAAGAGGCGGGGATTCATAGTTGGGAATCAGAGGCGGGGAATCAGATATGGGGAAACAGAGGCGGGGAATCAGGGGCGGGGAAACAGAGGCGGGGAATCAGATATGGGGAATCGGATGTGGGGAATCAGAGGCGGGGAATCAGAGCTGTGGAATCAGAGGCGGGGAATCAGAGTTGGGGCATCAGAGGTGGGGAATTAGATATGGGGAAACAGAGGCGGGGAATCAGAGGCGTGGAAACAGAGGCGGGGAATCAGATATGTGGGAATCAGAGGTGGGGAATCAGAGGCAGGTAATCAGATGTGCGGAATCAGAGATGGGGAATCAGAGGCAGGGAATCAGAATCAGAAGCGGGGAGTCAGAGGACGGGAATCAGAGGCCTGGAATCAGATGCTGGGAATAAGAGGCCGGGAATCAGAGGTGGGGAATCAGAGTCCGGGAATCAGAGATGGGGAGTCAGAGGCGGGGAATGTGATATGGAGAATCAGAGGCGGGGAATCAGAGGTGGGGAATCCGATATGGGGAATCAGAGGTGGCGAATCAAAGGCGGTGAATCAGAGATGGGGAATCAGAGGCGGGGAATCAGAGGCAGGGAATCAAACACGGGGAATCAGAGGCGGGGAATCAGAGCTGGGGAATCAGAGGCTGGGAATCAAAGTTGGGGAATCAGAGGCAGGGAATCAGATATGGGGAAACATGGGCGCGGAATCAGAGGCGGGGAAACAGAGGCAGGGAATCAGATATGGGGAATCAGAGGCGGGGAATTAGAGTTGGGGAATCAGAGGCGGGGAATCAGAGGCGGGGAAACAGAGGCGGGGAATCAAACACGGGGAATCAGAGGTGGGGAATCAGAGGTTGGGAATCAGATGCAGGGAATCAGAGGCGGGGAATCAGAGGCGGGGAATCAGAGGCAGGGAATCAGATGTGCGGAATCGGAGATGGGGAATCAGAGGCAGGGAATCAGAGGCGGGGAATCAGAGGCGGGGAATCAGAGGCCGGGAATCAGATATGGGGAAACAGAGGCGGGGAAACAGAGGCTGGGGATCAGATATGGGGAATCAGAGGTGGGGAATCAGAGGTAGGGAATCAGAGGCAGGGAATCAGAGGCTTGGAATCAGATGCAGGGAATCAGATGCGGGGAATCAGAGGCGGGGAATCAGAGCTGGGGAATCAGATGCTGGGAATCAAAGTTGGGGAATCAGAGGCAGGGAATCAGATATGGGGAAACAGGGGTGGGGAATCAGAGGCGGGGAAACAGAGGCGGGGAATCAGATATGGGGAATCAGAGGCGGGGAATTAGAGTTGGGGAATCAGAGGCGGGGAATCAGAGGCGGAGAAACAGAGGCGGGGAATCAAACACGGGGAATCAGAGGTGGGGAATCAGAGGTTGGGAATCAGAGGCAGGGAATCAGAGGCGGGGAATCAGAGGCGGGGAATCAGAGGCAGGGAATCAGATGTGCGGAATCGGAGATGGGGAATCAGAGGCAGGGAATCAGAGGCGGGGAATCAGAGGCGGGGAACCAGAGGCCGGGAATCAGATATGGGGAAACAGAGGCGGGGAATCAGAGGCGGGGAAACAGAGGCTGGGAATCAGATATGGGGAATCAGAGGTGGGGAATCAGAGGTTGGGAATCAGAGGCAGGGAATAAGAGGCTTGGAATCAGATGCAGGGAATCAGATGCGGGGAATCAGAGGCGGGGAATCAGAGCTGGGGAATCAGAGGTGGGGAATTAGAGTTGTGGACTCAGAGGCGGGGACTTAGATATTGGGAAACAGAGGCGGGGAATCAGAGGCGGGGAAACAGAAGCGGGGAATCAGATATGGGGAATCAGAGATGGGGAATCAGAGGCAGGGAATCAGATGTGCGGAATCAGAGATGGGGAATCAAAGGCAGGGAATCAGAATCAGTAGCAGGGAATCAGAGGTGGGGAATCAGAGTCCGGGAATCAGAGATGGGGATTCAGAGGCGGGGAATGAGATATGGGGAATCAGAGGCGGGGAATCAGAGGCGGGGAAACAGAGGCGGGGAATCAGATATGGGGAATCAGAGGTGGCGAATCAAAGGCGGTGAATCAGAGTTGGGGAATCAGTGGCCGGGAATCAGAGGCAGGGAATCAAACACGGGGAATCAGAGGCGGGGAATCATAGCTGGCGAATCAGAGGCGGGGAATCAGAGGTGGGGATTCAGAGGCGGGGAATCAGATATTGGGAATCAGAGGTGGGGAATCAGAGGCGGGGAAACAGAGGCGGGGAATCAGATATGGGGTATCAGAGGTGGGGAATCAGAGGTTGTGAATCAGAGATGGGGAATCAGAGGCGGGGAATCAGAGGCCGGTAATCAGACGCGGGGAATCAGAGGCGGGGAATCAGAGCTGGGAAATTAGAGGCAGGGAATCAGAGTTGGGGATTCAGAGGCGGGGAATCAGATATGGGGAAACAGAGGCGGGGAATCAGATGCGGGCAAATAGAGGCGGGGATCAGATATGGGGAAACAGAGGCGGGGAATCAGAGGCGGGGAAACAGAGGCGTGGAATCAGATATGGGGAATCAGAGGTGGGGAATCAGAGGTTGGGAATCAGAGTCTGGGAATAAGAGGCTGGGAATCAGATGCATGGAATCAGATGCGGGGAATCAGAGGCGGGGAATCAGAGCTGGGGAATCAGAGGTGGGGAATCAAAGTTGGGGAATCAGAGGCGGGGACTTAGATATGGGGAAACAGAGGCGGGGAATCAGAGGCGGGTAAACAGAGGCGGGGAATCAGATATGGGGAATCAGAGGTGGGGAATCAGAGGCAGGGAATTAGATTTGCGGAATCAGAGATGGGGAATCAGAAGCAGGGAATCAGAGGCCGGAAATCAGAGGCCGGAATCAGATGCCGGGAATAAGAGGCCGGGAATCAGAGGTGGGGAATCAGAGTCCGGGAATCAGAGATGGGGAATCAGAGGCGGGGAATGAGATATGGGGAATCAGAGGCGGGGAAACAGAGGCGAGGAATCAGATATGGGGAATCAGAGGTGGCGAATCAAAGGCGGTGAATCAGAGATGGGGAATCAGAGGCGGGGAATCAGAGGCAGGGGATCAAAGACGGGGAATCAGAGGTGGGGAATCAGAGCTGGGGAATCAGAGGCGGGGAATCAGAGTTGGGGAGTCAGAGGTGGGGATTCAGATATGGGGAATCAGAGGTGGGGAATCAGAGGCAGGGAATCAAACACGGGGAATCAGATGCGGGGAATCAGAGCTGGGGAATCAGAGGCGGGGAATCAGAGTTGGGGAATCAGAGGCGGGGAATCAGACGCAGGGAATCAATATGTGAAATCAGAGGTGGGGAATCAGACGCAGGGAATCAATATGGGAAATCAGAGTTGGGGAATCAGAGGTTGGGAATCAAAGGAAGGGAATCAGAGGCGAGGAATCAGAGCTGGGGAATCAGAGGCGGGGAATCAGAATTGGGGAATCAGAGATGGGGAATCAGAGATGGGGAATCAGAGGCGGGGAATCAGACGCGTGGAATCAGAGGTGGTGAATCAGTGATGTGGAATCAGAGGCGGGGAATCAGAGGCAGGGAATCAGACGCGGGGAATCAGAGGTGGGGAATCATAGCTGGCGAATCAGAGGCGGGGAATGAGATATGGGGAATCAGAGGCGGGGAATCAGAGGCGGGGAAACAGTGGCGAGGAATCAGATATGGGGAATCAGAGGTGGCGAATCAAAGGCGGTGAATCAGAGATGGGGAATCAGAGGCGGGGAATCAGAGGCAGGGGATCAAACACGGGGAATCAGAGGCGGGGAATCAGAGCTGTGGAATCAGAGGCGGGGAATCAGAGTTGGGGAATCAGAGGCGGGGAATCAGAGCTGGGGAATCAGAGGTGGGGAATCAGAGTCGGGGAATCAGAGGCAGGGAGTCGGATGTGCGGAATCAGAGATGGGTAATCAGAGGTGGGGAATCAGAGGCGGTGAATCTGAGATGGGGAATCAGAGACGGGGAATCAGTGGCAGGTTATCAGACACGGGGATTCAGAGGCTGGGAATCAGACGGGGGGAATCAAAGGCGGGGAATGAAGCTGGGGAATCAGAGGCAGGGAATCAGAGTTGGGGAATCAGAGGCGGGGAATCAGAGTTGGGGAATCAGAGGCGGGGAATCAGAGCTGCGGAATCAGAGGTGGGGATCAGAGTCGGGGAATCAGAGGCAGGGGATCAAACACGGGGAATCAGAGGCGGGGAATCAGAGCTGGGGAATCAGAGGCGGGGAATCAGAGTTGGGGAATCAGAGGCGGGGAATCAGAGCTGCGGAATCAGAGGTGGGGATCAGAGTCGTGGAATCAGAGGCAGGGAATCAGATGTGCGGAATCAGAGATGGGGAATCAGAGGTGGGGAATCAGAGGCTGTGAATCAGAGATGGGGAATCAGAGGCGGGGAATCAGAGGCAAGAAATCAGACACGGGGTTTCAGAGGCTGGGAATCAGACGGGGGAATCAAAGGCGGGGAATCAGAGCTGGGGAATCAGAGGCAGGGAATCAGAGTTGGGGATTCAGAGGCGGGGAATCAGATATGGGGAAACAGAGGCGGGGAATCAGAGTCGGGCAAACAGAGGCGGGGAATTAGATATGGGGAATCAGAGGTGGGGAATCAGAGGTGGTGAATCAGAGATGGGGAATCACAGGCGGGGAATCAGAGGCAGGGAATAGAACGCGGGGAATCAGAGGCAGGGAATCAGAGTTGGGGCATCAGAGGTTTGGAATTAGATATGGGGAAACTGAGGCGGGGAATCAGAGGCGGGGAAACAGAGGCGGGAAATCAGATATGGGGAATCAGAGGTGGGGAATCAGAGGCAGGGAATCAGATGTGCGGAATCAGAGATGGGGAATCAGAGGCAGGGATTCAGAATCAGAAGCGGGGAATCAGAGGCCGGGAAACAGAGGTGGGGAATCAGATATGGGGAATCAGAGGCGGGGAATCAGAGCTGGGGAATCAGAGGCGGGGAATCAGAGTTGGGGAATCAGAGGCGGGGAATCAGAGCTGGGGAATCAGAGGTGGGGATCAGAGTCGGGGAATCAGAGGCAGGGAATCAGATGTGCGGAATCAGAGATGGGGAATCAGAGGTGGGGAATCAGCGGCTGTGAATCAGAGATGGGGAATCAGAGGCGGGGAATCAGAGGCAGGAAATCAGACACGGGGACTCAGAGGCTGGGAATCAGACGGGGGGAATCAAAGGCGGGGAATCAGAGCTGGGGAATCAGAGGCGGGGAATCAGAGTTGGGGAATCAGAAGCGGGGAATCAGATATGGGGAAACAGAGGAGGGGAATCAGAGGCGGGGAAACAGAGGCGGGGAATCTGATATGGGGAATCAGAGGTGGCGAATGAAAGGCGGTGAATCAGAGATGGGGAATCAGAGGCGGGGAATCAGAGGCAGTGAATCAAACACGGGGAATCATAGGTGGGGAATCAGAGCTGGGGAATCAGAGGCGGGGAATCAGAGTTGGGGAATCAGAGGCGGGGAATCAGATATGGGGAAACAGAGGCTGGGAATCAGAGGCAGGGAAACAGAGGTGGGGAATCATATATGGGGAATCAGAGGTGGGGAATCAGAGGTTGCGAAACAGAGGCAGGGAATCAGAGCTGGGGAATCAGAGGCGGGGAATCAGAGCTGCGGAATATGAGGCAGGGAATCAGAGTTGGGGATTCAGAGGCGGGGAATCAGAGCTGGGGAATCAGAGGCGGGGAATCAGAGGCGGGGAAATAGATATGGGGAAACAGAGGCGGGGAATTAGAGACAGGGAAACAGAGGCGGGGAATCAGATATGGGGAATCAGAGGTGGGGAATCAGAGGCAGGGAATCAGATGTGCGGAATCAGAGATGGGGAATCAGAGGCAGGGATCAGAATCAGAAGCGGGGAATCAGAGGCCGGGATCAGAGGCCGGGAATCAGATGCCGGGAATAAGAGGCCAGGAATCAGAGTCCGGGAATCAGAGATGGGGAATCAGAGGCGGGGAATGAAATATGGGGAATCAGAGGCGGGGTATCAGAGGCGGGGAAACAGAGGCGGTGAATCTGATATGGGGAATCAGGGTGGCGAATGAAAGGCGGTGAATCAGAGATGGTGAATCAGAGGCGGGGAATCAGAGGCAGGGAATCAAACACGGGGAATCAGAGGCGGGGAATCAGAGCTGGGGAATCAGAGGCGGGGAATCAGAGTTGGGGATTCAGAGGCGGGGAATCAGATATGGGGAAACAGAGGCGGGGAATCAGAGGCGGGCAAACAGAGGCGGGGAATTAGATATGGGGAATCAGAGTTGGGGAATCAGAGGCGGGCAAACAGAGGAGGGGAATTAGATATGGGGAATCAGTGGTGGGGAATCAGAGGTGGTTTATCAGAGATGGGGAATCACAGGCGGGGAATCAGAGGCAGGGAATAGAACGCGGGGAATCAGAGGCAGGGAATCAGAGCTGGGGAATCAGAGGCGGGGAATCATAGTTGGGAATCAGAGGCGGGGAATAAGATATGGGGAAACAGAGGCGGGGAATCAGGGGCGGGGAAACAGAGGCGGGGAATCAGATATGGGGAATCGGATGCGGGGAATCAGAGGCGGGGAATCAGATATGGGGAATCAGAGGTGGGGAATCAGAGGCAGGTAATCAGATGTGCGGAATCAGAGATGGGGAATCAGAGGCAGGGAATCAGAATCAGAAGCGGGGAGTCAGAGGCCGGGAATCAGAGGCCTGGAATCAGATGCTGGGAATAAGAGGCCGGGAATCAGAGGTGGGGAATCAGAGTCCGGGAATCAGAGATGGGGATACAGAGGCGGGGAATGAGATATGGAGAATCAGAGGCGGGGAATCAGAGGCGGGAAAACAGAGGTGGGGAATCAGATATGGGGAATCAGAGGTGGCGAATCAAAGGTGGTGAATCAGAGATGGGTAATCAGAGGCGGGGAATCAGAGGCAGGGAATCAAACACGGGGAATCAGAGGCGGGGAATCAGAGCTGGGGAATCAGAGGCTGGGAATCAAAGTTGGGGAATCAGAGGCAGGGAATCAGATATGGGGAAACAGGGGCGGGGAATCAGAGGCGGGGAAACAGAGGCGGGGAATCAGATATGGGGAATCAGAGGCTGGGAATTAGAGTTGGGGAATCAGAGGCGGGGAATCAGAGGCGGGGAAACAGAGGCGGGGAATCAAACACGGGGAATCAGAGGTGGGGAATCAGAGGTTGGGAATCAGAGGCAGGGAATCAGAGGCGGGGAATCAGAGGCGGGGAATCAGAGGCAGGGAATCAGATGTGCGGAATCGGAGATAGGGAATCAGAGGCGGGGAATCAGAGGCCGGGAATCAGAGGCCGGGAATCAGATATGGGGAAACAGAGGCGGGGAATCAGAGGCGGGGAAACAGAGGCTGGGAATCAGATATGGGGAATCAGAGGTGGGGAATCAGAGGTTGGGAATCAGAGGCAGGGAATCAGAGGCTTGGAATCAGATGCAGGGAATCAGATGCGGGGAATCAGAGGCGGGGAATCAGAGCTGGGGAATCAGAGGTGGGGAATCAGAGTTGGGGAATCAGAGGCGGGGACTTAGATATTGGGAAACAGAGGCAGGGAATCAGAGGCGGGGAATCAGATATGGGGAATCAGAGATGGGGAATCAGAGGCAGGGAATCAGATGTGCGGAATCAGAGATGGGGAATCACAGGCGGGGAATCAGAGGCAGGGAATAGAACGCGGGGAATCAGAGGCAGGGAATCAGAGTTGGGGCATCAGAGGTTTGGAATTAGATATGGGGAAACTGAGGCGGGGAATCAGAGGCGGGGAAACAGAGGCGGGAAATCAGATATGGGGAATCAGAGGTGGGGAATCAGAGGCAGGGAATCAGATGTGCGGAATCAGAGATGGGGAATCAGAGGCAGGGATTCAGAATCAGAAGCGGGGAATCAGAGGCCGGGAAACAGAGGTGGGGAATCAGATATGGGGAATCAGAGATGGGGAATCAGAGGCCGGAATCAGATGCCGGGAATAAGAGGCCGGGAATCAGAGGTGGGGAATCAGAGTCCGGGAATCAGAGATGGGGAATCAGAGGCGGGAATGAGATATGGGGAATCAGAGGCGGGGAATCAGAGGCGGGGAAACAGAGGCGAGGAATCAGATATAGGGAATCAGAGGTGGCGAATCAAAGGCGATGAATCAGAGATGGGGAATCAGAGGCGTGGAATCAGAGGCAGGGAATCAAACACGGGGAATCAGAGGCGGGGAATCAGAGCTGGGGAATCAGAGGCGGGGAATCAGAGTTGGGGAATCAGAGGCGGGGAATCAGAGCTGGGGAATCAGAGGTGGGGATCAGAGTCGGGGAATCAGAGGCAGGGAATCAGATGTGCGGAATCAGAGATGGGGAATCAGAGGTGGGGAATCAGAGGCTGTGAATCAGAGATGGGGAATCAGAGGCGGGGAATCAGAGGCAAGAAATCAGACACGGGGTTTCAGAGGCTGGGAATCAGACGGGGGAATCAAAGGCGGGGAATCAGAGCTGGGGAATCAGAGGCAGGGAATCAGAGTTGGGGATTCAGAGGCGGGGAATCAGATATGGGGAAACAGAGGCGGGGAATCAGAGGCGGGCAAACAGAGGCGGGGAATTAGATATGGGGAATCAGAGGTGGGGAATCAGAGGCGGGCAAACAGAGGAGGGGAATTAGATATGGGGAATCAGTGGTGGGGAATCAGAGGTGGTTTATCAGAGATGGGGAATCACAGGCGGGGAATCAGAGGCAGGGAATAGAACGCGGGGAATCAGAGGCAGGGAATCAGAGCTGGGGAATCAGAGGCGGGGAATCATAGTTGGGAATCAGAGGCGGGGAATCAGATATGGGGAAACAGAGGCGGGGAATCAGGGGCGGGGAAACAGAGGCGGGGAATCAGATATGGGGAATCGGATGCGGGGAATCAGAGGCGGGGAATCAGATATGGGGAATCAGAGGTGGGGAATCAGAGGCAGGTAATCAGATGTGCGGAATCAGAGATGGGGAATCAGAGGCAGGGAATCAGAATCAGAAGCGGGGAGTCAGAGGCCGGGAATCAGAGGCCTGGAATCAGATGCTGGGAATAAGAGGCCGGGAATCAGAGGTGGGGAATCAGAGTCCGGGAATCAGAGATGGGGATTCAGAGGCGGGGAATGAGATATGGAGAATCAGAGGCGGGGAATCAGAGGCGGGAAAACAGAGGTGGGGAATCAGATATGGGGAATCAGAGGTGGCGAATCAAAGGTGGTGAATCAGAGATGGGTAATCAGAGGCGGGGAATCAGAGGCAGGGAATCAAACACGGGGAATCAGAGGCGGGGAATCAGAGCTGGGGAATCAGAGGCTGGGAATCAAAGTTGGGGAATCAGAGGCAGGGAATCAGATATGGGGAAACAGGGGCGGGGAATCAGAGGCGGGGAAACAGAGGCGGGGAATCAGATATGGGGAATCAGAGGCAGGGAATTAGAGTTGGGGAATCAGAGGCGGGGAATCAGAGGCGGGGAAACAGAGGCGGGGAATCAAACATGGGGAATCAGAGGTGGGGAATCAGAGGTTGGGAATCAGAGGCAGGGAATCAGAGGCGGGGAATCAGAGGCGGGGAATCAGAGGCAGGGAATCAGATGTGCGGAATCGGAGATAGGGAATCAGAGGCGGGGAATCAGAGGCGGGGAATCAGAGGCCGGGAATCAGATATGGGGAAACAGAGGCGGGGAATCAGAGGCGGGGAAACAGAGGCTGGGAATCAGATATGGGGAATCAGAGGTGGGGAATCAGAGGTTGGGAATCAGAGGCAGGGAATCAGAGGCTTGGAATCAGATGCAGGGAATCAGATGCGGGGAATCAGAGGCGGGGAATCAGAGCTGGGGAATCAGAGGTGGGGAATCAGAGTTGGGGAATCAGAGGCGGGGACTTAGATATTGGGAAACAGAGGCAGGGAATCAGAGGCGGGGAATCAGATATGGGGAATCAGAGATGGGGAATCAGAGGCAGGGAATCAGATGTGCGGAATCAGAGATGGGGAATCAAAGGCAGGGAATCAGAATCAGAAGCAGGGAATCAGAGGCCGGGAATCAGAGGCCGGAATCAGATGCCGGGAATAAGAGGCCGGAAATCAGAGGTGGGGAATCAGAGTCCGGGAATCAGAGATGGGGATTCAGAGGCGGGGAATAAGATATGGGGAATCAGAGGTGGGGAATCAGAGGCGGGGAAACAGAGGCGGGGAATCAGATATGGCGAATCAGAGGTGGCGAATCAAAGGCGGTGAATCAGAGATGGGGAATCAGAGGCCGGGAATCAGAGGCTGGGAATCAAACACGGGGAATCAGAGGAGGGGAATCAGAATTGGGGAATCAGAGATGGGGAATCAGAGATGGGGAATCAGAGGCAGGGAATCAGACGCGGGGAATCAGAGGTGGTGAATCAGAGATGTGGAATCAGAGGCGGGGAATCAGAGGCAGGGAATCAGACGCGGGGAATAGGAGGCGGGGAATCATAGCTGGCGAATCAGAGGTGGGGAATCAGAGGTGGGGAATCAGAGGCGGGGAATCAGATATTGGGAATCAGAGGTGGGGAATCAGAGGCGGGGAAACAGAGGCGGGGAATCAGAGGCGGGGAAACAGAGGCAGGGAATCAGATATGGGGAATCAGAGGCGGGGAATTAGAGTTGGGGAATCAGAGGCGGGGAATCAGAGGCAGGGAATCAAACACGGGGAATCAGAGGCGGGGAATCAGAGCTGGGGAATCAGAGGCTGGGAATCAAAGTTGGGGAATCAGAGGCAGGGAATCAGATATGGGGAAACAGGGGCGGGGAATCAGAGGCGGGGAAACAGAGGCAGGGAATCAGATATGGGGAATCAGAGGCGGGGAATTAGAGTTGGGGAATCAGAGGCGGGGAAACAGAGGCGGGGAATCAAACACGGGGAATCAGAGGTGGGGAATCAGAGGTTGGGAATCAGATGCAGGGAATCAGAGGCGGGGAATCAGAGGCGGGGAATCAGAGGCAGGGAATCAGATGTGCGGAATCGGAGATGGGGAATCAGAGGCAGGGAATCAGAGGCGGGGAAACAGAGGCTGGGGATCAGATATGGGGAATCAGAGGTGGGGAATCAGAGGTTGGGAATCAGAGGCAGGGAATCAGAGGCTTGGAATCAGATGCAGGGAATCAGATGCGGGGAATCAGAGGCGGGGAATCAGAGCTGGGGAATCAGATGCTGGGAATCAAAGTTGGGGAATCAGAGGCAGGGAATCAGATATGGGGAAACAGGGGTGGGGAATCAGAGGCGGGGAAACAGAGGCGGGGAATCAGATATGGGGAATCAGAGGCGGGGAATTAGAGTTGGGGAATCAGAGGCGGGGAATCAGAGGCGGGGAAACAGAGGCGGGGAATCAAACACGGGGAATCAGAGGTGGGGAATCAGAGGTTGGGAATCAGAGGCAGGGAATCAGAGGCGGGGAATCAGAGGCGGGGAATCAGAGGCAGGGAATCAGATGTGCGGAATCGGAGATGGGGAATCAGAGGCAGGGAATCAGAGGCGGGGAATCATGGGCGGGGAACCAGAGGCCGGGAATCAGATATGGGGAAACAGAGGCGGGGAATCAGAGGCGGGGAAACAGAGGCTGGGAATCAGATATGGGGAATCAGAGGTGGGGAATCAGAGGTTGGGAATCAGAGGCAGGGAATAAGAGGCTTGGAATCAGATGCAGGGAATCAGATGCGGGGAATCAGAGGCGTTGAATCAGAGCTGGGGAATCAGAGGTGGGGAATTAGAGTTGTGGAATCAGAGGCGGGGACTTAGATATTGGGAAACAGAGGCGGGGAATCAGAGGCGGGGAAACAGAAGCGGGGAATCAGATATGGGGAATCAGAGATGGGGAATCAGAGGCAGGGAATCAGATGTGCGGAATCAGAGATGGGGAATCACAGGCGGGGAATCAGAGGCAGGGAATAGAACGCGGGGAATCAGAGGCAGGGAATCAGAGCTGGGGAATCAGAGGCGGGGAATCATAGTTGGGAATCAGAGGCGGGGAATCAGATATGGGGAAACAGAGGCGGGGAATCAGGGGCGGGGAAACAGAGGCGGGGAATCAGATATGGGGAATCGGATGCGGGGAATCAGAGGCGGGGAATCAGATATGGGGAATCAGAGGTGGGGAATCAGAGGCAGGTAATCAGATGTGCGGAATCAGAGATGGGGAATCAGAGGCAGGGAACGAGAATCAGAAGCGGGGAGTCAGAGGCCGGGAATCAGAGGCCTGGAATCAGATGCTGGGAATAAGAGGCCGGGAATCAGAGGTGGGGAATCAGA
Organism: Narcine bancroftii; assembly: GCF_036971445.1. Lineage (NCBI taxonomy): Eukaryota > Metazoa > Chordata > Chondrichthyes > Torpediniformes > Narcinidae > Narcine > Narcine bancroftii. Next base: position 121,869 of record NW_027211930.1, read on the forward strand.
GTCCGGGAATCAGAGATGGGGATTCAGAGGCGGGGAATGAGATATGGAGAATCAGAGGCGGGGAATCAGAGGCGGGAATACAGAGGTGGGGAATCAGATATGGGGAATCAGAGGTGGCGAATCAAAGGTGGTGAATCAGAGATGGGTAATCAGAGGCGGGGAATCAGAGGCAGGGAATCAAACACGGGGAATCAGAGGCGGGGAATCAGAGCTGGGGAATCAGAGGCTGGGAATCAAAGTTGGGGAATCAGAGGCAGGGAATCAGATATGGGGAAACAGGGGCGGGGAATCAGAGGCGGGGAAACAGAGGCGGGGAATCAGATATGGGGAATCAGAGGCTGGGAATTAGAGTTGGGGAATCAGAGGCGGGGAATCAGAGGCGGGGAAACAGAGGCGGGGAATCAAACACGGGGAATCAGAGGTGGGGAATCAGAGGTTGGGAATCAGAGGCAGGGAATCAGAGGCGGGGAATCAGAGGCGGGGAATCAGAGGCAGGGAATCAGATGTGCGGAATCGGAGATAGGGAATCAGAGGCGGGGAATCAGAGGCGGGGAATCAGAGGCCGGGAATCAGATATGGGGAAACAGAGGCGGGGAATCAGAGGCGGGGAAACAGAGGCTGGGAATCAGATATGGGGAATCAGAGGTGGGGAATCAGAGGTTGGGAATCAGAGGCAGGGAATCAGAGGCTTGGAATCAGATGCAGGGAATCAGATGCGGGGAATCAGAGGCGGGGAATCAGAGCTGGGGAATCAGATATGGGGAATCAGAGATGGGGAATCAGAGGCAGGGAATCAGATGTGCGGAATCAGAGATGGGGAATCACAGGCGGGGAATCAGAGGCAGGGAATAGAACGCGGGGAATCAGAGGCAGGGAATCAGAGTTGGGGCATCAGAGGTTTGGAATTAGATATGGGGAAACTGAGGCGGGGAATCAGAGGCGGGGAAACAGAGGCGGGAAATCAGATATGGGGAATCAGAGGTGGGGAATCAGAGGCAGGGAATCAGATGTGCGGAATCAGAGATGGGGAATCAGAGGCAGGGATTCAGAATCAGAAGCGGGGAATCAGAGGCCGTGAAACAGAGGTGGGGAATCAGATATGGGGAATCAGAGGTGGGGAATCAGAGGCCGGAATCAGATGCCGGGAATAAGAGGCCGGGAATCAGAGGTGGGGAATCAGAGTCCGGGAATCAGAGATGGGGAATCAGAGGCGGGGAATGAGATATGGGGAATCAGAGGCGGGGAATCAGAGGCGGGGAAACAGAGGCGAGGAATCAGATATGGGGAATCAGAGGTGGCGAATCAAAGGCGATGAATCAGAGATGGGGAATCAGAGGCGTGGAATCAGAGGCAGGGAATCAAACACGGGGAATCAGAGGCGGGGAATCAGAGCTGGGGAATCAGAGGCGGGGAATCAGAGTTGGGGAATCAGAGGCGGGGAATCAGAGCTGGGGAATCAGAGGTGGGGATCAGAGTCGGGGAATCAGAGGCAGGGAATCAGATGTGCGGAATCAGAGATGGGGAATCAGAGGTGGGGAATCAGAGGCTGTGAATCAGAGATGGGGAATCAGAGGCGGGGAATCAGAGGCAAGAAATCAGACACGGGGTTTCAGAGGCTGGGAATCAGACGGGGGAATCAAAGGCGGGGAATCAGAGCTGGGGAATCAGAGGCAGGGAATCAGAGTTGGGGATTCAGAGGCGGGGAATCAGATATGGGGAAACAGAGGCGGGGAATCAGAGGCGGGCAAACAGAGGCGGGGAATTAGATATGGGGAATCAGAGGTGGGGAATCAGAGGCGGGCAAACAGAGGAGGGGAATTAGGTATGGGGAATCAGTGGTGGGGAATCAGAGGTGGTTTATCAGAGATGGGGAATCACAAGCGGGGAATCAGAGGCAGGGAATAGAACGCGGGGAATCAGAGGCAGGGAATCAGAGCTGGGGAATCAGAGGCGGGGAATCATAGTTGGGAATCAGAGGCGGGGAATCAGATATGGGGAAACAGAGGCGGGGAATCAGGGGCGGGGAAACAGAGGCGGGGAATCAGATATGGGGAATCGGATGCGGGGAATCAGAGGCGGGGAATCAGATATGGGGAATCAGAGGTGGGGAATCAGAGGCAGGTAATCAGATGTGCGGAATCAGAGATGGGGAATCAGAGGCAGGGAATCAGAATCAGAAGCGGGGAGTCAGAGGCCGGGAATCAGAGGCCTGGAATCAGATGCTGGGAATAAGAGGCCGGGAATCAGAGGTGGGGAATCAGAGTCCGGGAATCAGAGATGGGGATTCAGAGGCGGGGAATGAGATATGGAGAATCAGAGGCGGGGAATCAGAGGCGGGAAAACAGAGGTGGGGAATCAGATATGGGGAATCAGAGGTGGCGAATCAAAGGTGGTGAATCAGAGATGGGTAATCAGAGGCGGGGAATCAGAGGCAGGGAATCAAACACGGGGAATCAGAGGCGGGGAATCAGAGCTGGGGAATCAGAGGCTGGGAATCAAAGTTGGGGAATCAGAGGCAGGGAATCAGATATGGGGAAACAGGGGCGGGGAATCAGAGGCGGGGAAACAGAGGCGGGGAATCAGATATGGGTAATCAGAGGCGGGGAATTACAGTTGGGGAATCAGAGGCGGGGAATCAGAGGCGGGGAAACAGAGGCGGGGAATCAAACACGGGGAATCAGAGGTGGGGAATCAGAGGTTGGGAATCAGAGGCAGGGAATCAGAGGCGGGGAATCAGAGGCGGGGAATCAGAGGCAGGGAATCAGATGTGCGGAATCGGAGATAAGGAATCAGAGGCGGTGAATCAGAGGCGGGGAATCAGAGGCCGGGAATCAGATATGGGGAAACAGAGGCGGGGAATCAGTGGCGGGGAAACAGAGGCTGGGAATCAGATATGGGGAATCAGAGGTTGGGAATCAGAGGCAGGGAATCAGAGGCTTGGAATCAGATGCAGGGAATCAGATGCGGGGAATCAGAGGCGGGGAATCAGAGCTGGGGAATCAGAGGTGGGGAATCAGAGTTGGGGAATCAGAGGCGGGGACTTAGATATTGGGAAACAGAGGCAGGGAATCAGAGGCGGGGAATCAGATATGGGGAATCAGAGATGGGGAATCAGAGGCAGGGAATCAGATGTGCGGAATCAGAGATGGGGAATCAAAGGCAGGGAATCAGAATCAGAAGCAGGGAATCAGAGGCCGGGAATCAGAGGCCGGAATCAGATGCCGGGAATAAGAGGCCGGAAATCAGAGGTGGTGATTCAGAGGCGGGGAATGAGATATGGGGAATCAGAGGTGGGGAATCAGAGGCGGGGAAACAGAGGCGGGGAATCAGATATGGCGAATCAGAGGTGGCGAATCAAAGGCGGTGAATCAGAGATGGGGAATCAGAGGCCGGGAATCAGAGGCTGGGAATCAAACACGGGGAATCAGAGGTGGGGAATCAGAGGTTGGGAATCAGAGGCAGGGAATCAGAGGCGGGGAATCAGAGGCGGGGAATCAGAGGCAGGGAATCAGATGTGTGGAATCGGAGATGGGGAATCAGAGGCAGGGAATCAGAGGCGGGGAATCATGGGCGGGGAACCAGAGGCCGGGAATCAGATATGGGGAAACAGAGGCGGGGAATCAGAGGCGGGGAAACAGAGGCTGGGAATCAGATATGGGGAATCAGAGGTGGGGAATCAGAGGTTGGGAATCAGAGGCAGGGAATAAGAGGCTTGGAATCAGATGCAGGGAATCAGATGCGGGGAATCAGAGGCGGGGAATCAGAGCTGGGGAATCAGAGGTGGGGAATTAGAGTTGTGGAATCAGAGGCGGGGACTTAGATATTGGGAAACAGAGGCGGGGAATCAGAGGCGGGGAAACAGAAGCGGGGAATCAGATATGGGGAATCAGAGATGGGGAATCAGAGGCAGGGAATCAGATGTGCGGAATCAGAGATGGGGAATCACAGGCGGGGAATCAGAGGCAGGGAATAGAACGCGGGGAATCAGAGGCAGGGAATCAGAGCTGGGGAATCAGAGGCGGGGAATCATAGTTGGGAATCAGAGGCGGGGAATCAGATATGGGGAAACAGAGGCGGGGAATCAGGGGCGGGGAAACAGAGGCGGGGAATCAGATATGGGGAATCGGATGCGGGGAATCAGAGGCGGGGAATCAGATATGGGGAATCAGAGGTGGGGAATCAGAGGCAGGTAATCAGATGTGCGGAATCAGAGATGGGGAATCAGAGGCAGGGAATCAGAATCAGAAGCGGGGAGTCAGAGGCCGGGAATCAGAGGCCTGGAATCAGATGCTGGGAATAAGAGGCCGGGAATCAGAGGTGGGGAATCAGAGTCCGGGAATCAGAGATGGGGATTCAGAGGCGGGGAATGAGATATGGAGAATCAGAGGCGGGGAATCAGAGGCGGGAATACAGAGGTGGGGAATCAGATATGGGGAATCAGAGGTGGCGAATCAAAGGTGGTGAATCAGAGATGGGTAATCAGAGGCGGGGAATCAGAGGCAGGGAATCAAACACGGGGAATCAGAGGCGGGGAATCAGAGCTGGGGAATCAGAGGCTGGGAATCAAAGTTGGGGAATCAGAGGCAGGGAATCAGATATGGGGAAACAGGGGCGGGGAATCAGAGGCGGGGAAACAGAGGCGGGGAAACAGAGGCGGGGAATCAAACACGGGGAATCAGAGGTGGGGAATCAGAGGTTGGGAATCAGAGGCAGGGAATCAGAGGCGGGGAATCAGAGGCGGGGAATCAGAGGCAGGGAATCAGATGTGCGGAATCGGAGATAGGGAATCAGAGGCGGGGAATCAGAGGCGGGGAATCAGAGGCCGGGAATCAGATATGGGGAAACAGAGGCGGGGAATCAGAGGCGGGGAAACAGAGGCTGGGAATCAGATATGGGGAATCAGAGGTGGGGAATCAGAGGTTGGGAATCAGAGGCAGGGAATCAGAGGCTTGGAATCAGATGCAGGGAATCAGATGCGGGGAATCAGAGGCGGGGAATCAGAGCTGGGGAATCAGAGGTGGGGAATCAGAGTTGGGGAATCAGAGGCGGGGACTTAGATATTGGGAAACAGAGGCAGGGAATCAGAGGCGGGGAATCAGATATGGGGAATCAGAGATGGGGAATCAGAGGCAGGGAATCAGATGTGCGGAATCAGAGATGGGGAATCACAGGCGGGGAATCAGAGGCAGGGAATAGAACGCGGGGAATCAGAGGCAGGGAATCAGAGTTGGGGCATCAGAGGTTTGGAATTAGATATGGGGAAACTGAGGCGGGGAATCAGAGGCGGGGAAACAGAGGCGGGAAATCAGATATGGGGAATCAGAGGTGGGGAATCAGAGGCAGGGAATCAGATGTGCGGAATCAGAGATGGGGAATCAGAGGCAGGGATTCAGAATCAGAACCGGGGAATCAGAGGCCGGGAAACAGAGGTGGGGAATCAGATATGGGGAATCAGAGGTGGGGAATCAGAGGCCGGAATCAGATGCCGGGAATAAGAGGCCGGGAATCAGAGGTGGGGAATCAGAGTCCGGGAATCAGAGATGGGGAATCAGAGGCGGGGAATGAGATATGGGGAATCAGAGGCGGGGAATCAGAGGCGGGGAAACAGAGGCGAGGAATCAGATATGGGGAATCAGAGGTGGCGAATCAAAGGCGATGAATCAGAGATGGGGAATCAGAGGCGTGGAATCAGAGGCAGGGAATCAAACACGGGGAATCAGAGGCGGGGAATCAGAGCTGGGGAATCAGAGGCGGGGAATCAGAGTTGGGGAATCAGAGGCGGGGAATCAGAGCTGGGGAATCAGAGGTGGGGATCAGAGTCGGGGAATCAGAGGCAGGGAATCAGATGTGCGGAATCAGAGATGGGGAATCAGAGGTGGGGAATCAGAGGCTGTGAATCAGAGATGGGGAATCAGAGGCGGGGAATCAGAGGCAAGAAATCAGACACGGGGTTTCAGAGGCTGGGAATCAGACGGGGGAATCAAAGGCGGGGAATCAGAGCTGGGGAATCAGAGGCAGGGAATCAGAGTTGGGGATTCAGAGGCGGGGAATCAGATATGGGGAAACAGAGGCGGGGAATCAGAGGCGGGCAAACAGAGGCGGGGAATTAGATATGGGGAATCAGAGGTGGGGAATCAGAGGCGGGCAAACAGAGGAGGGGAATTAGATATGGGGAATCAGTGGTGGGGAATCAGAGGTGGTTTATCAGAGATGGGGAATCACAAGCGGGGAATCAGAGGCAGGGAATAGAACGCGGGGAATCAGAGGCAGGGAATCAGAGCTGGGGAATCAGAGGCGGGGAATCATAGTTGGGAATCAGAGGCGGGGAATCAGATATGGGGAAACAGAGGCGGGGAATCAGGGGCGGGGAAACAGAGGCGGGGAATCAGATATGGGGAATCGGATGCGGGGAATCAGAGGCGGGGAATCAGATATGGGGAATCAGAGGTGGGGAATCAGAGGCAGGTAATCAGATGTGCGGAATCAGAGATGGGGAATCAGAGGCAGGGAATCAGAATCAGAAGCGGGGAGTCAGAGGCCGGGAATCAGAGGCCTGGAATCAGATGCTGGGAATAAGAGGCCGGGAATCAGAGGTGGGGAATCAGAGTCCGGGAATCAGAGATGGGGATTCAGAGGCGGGGAATGAGATATGGAGAATCAGAGGCGGGGAATCAGAGGCGGGAAAACAGAGGTGGGGAATCAGATATGGGGAATCAGAGGTGGCGAATCAAAGGTGGTGAATCAGAGATGGGTAATCAGAGGCGGGGAATCAGAGGCAGGGAATCAAACACGGGGAATCAGAGGCGGGGAATCAGAGCTGGGGAATCAGAGGCTGGGAATCAAAGTTGGGGAATCAGAGGCAGGGAATCAGATATGGGGAAACAGGGGCGGGGAATCAGAGGCGGGGAAACAGAGGCGGGGAAACAGAGGCGGGGAATCAAACACGGGGAATCAGAGGTGGGGAATCAGAGGTTGGGAATCAGAGGCAGGGAATCAGAGGCGGGGAATCAGAGGCGGGGAATCAGAGGCAGGGAATCAGATGTGCGGAATCGGAGATAAGGAATCAGAGGCGGGGAATCAGAGGCGGGGAATCAGAGGCCGGGAATCAGATATGGGGAAACAGAGGCGGGGAATCAGAGGCGGGGAAACAGAGGCTGGGAATCAGATATGGGGAATCAGAGGTTGGGAATCAGAGGCAGGGAATCAGAGGCTTGGAATCAGATGCAGGGAATCAGATGCGGGGAAACAGAGGCGGGGAATCAGAGCTGGGGAATCAGAGGTGGGGAATCAGAGTTGGGGAATCAGAGGCGGGGACTTAGATATTGGGAAACAGAGGCAGGGAATCAGAGGCGGGGAATCAGATATGGGGAATCAGAGATGGGGAATCAGAGGCAGGGAATCAGATGTGCGGAATCAGAGATGGGGAATCAAAGGCAGGGAATCAGAATCAGAAGCAGGGAATCAGAGGCCGGGAATCAGAGGCCGGAATCAGATGCCGGGAATAAGAGGCCGGAAATCAGAGGTGGGGATTCAGAGGCGGGGTATGTGATATGGGGAATCAGAGGCGGGGAATCAGAGGCGGGGAAACAGAGGCGGGGAATCAGATATGGCGAATCAGAGGTGGCGAATCAAAGGCGGTGAATCAGAGATGGGGAATCAGAGGCCGGGAATCAGAGGCTGGGAATCAAACACGGGGAATCAGAGGAGGGGAATCAGAATTGGGGAATCAGAGATGGGGAATCAGAGATGGGGAATCAGAGGCAGGGAATCAGACGCGGGGAATCAGAGGTGGTGAATCAGAGATGTGGAATCAGAGGCGGGGAATCAGAGGCAGGGAATCAGATGCGGGGAATAGGAGGCGGGGAATCATAGCTGGCGAATCAGAGGTGGGGAATCAGAGGTGGGGAATCAGAGGCGGGGAATCAGATATTGGGAATCAGAGGTGGGGAATCAGAGGCGGGGAAACAGAGGCGGGGAATCAGAGGCGGGGAAACAGAGGCAGGGAATCAGATATGGGGAATCAGAGGCGGGGAATTAGAGTTGGGGAATCAGAGGCGGGGAATCAGAGGCAGGGAATCAAACACGGGGAATCAGAGGCGGGGAATCAGAGCTGGGGAATCAGAGGCTGGGAATCAAAGTTGGGGAATCAGAGGCAGGGAATCAGATATGGGGAAACAGGGGCGGGGAATCAGAGGCGGGGAAACAGAGGCAGGGAATCAGATATGGGGAATCAGAGGCGGGGAATTAGAGTTGGGGAATCAGAGGCGGGGAATCAGAGGCGGGGAAACAGAGGCGGGGAATCAAACACGGGGAATCAGAGGTGGGGAATCAGAGGTTGGGAATCAGATGCAGGGAATCAGAGGCGGGGAATCAGAGGCGGGGAATCAGAGGCAGGGAATCAGATGTGCGGAATCGGAGATGGGGAATCAGAGGCAGGGAATCAGAGGCGGGGAATCAGAGGCGGGGAATCAGAGGCCGGGAATCAGATATGGGGAAACAGAGGCGGGGAAACAGAGGCTGGGGATCAGATATGGGGAATCAGAGGTGGGGAATCAGAGGTTGGGAATCAGAGGCAGGGAATCAGAGGCTTGGAATCAGATGCAGGGAATCAGATGCGGGGAATCAGAGGCGGGGAATCAGAGCTGGGGAATCAGATGCTGGGAATCAAAGTTGGGGAATCAGAGGCAGGGAATCAGATATGGGGAAACAGGGGTGGGGAATCAGAGGCGGGGAAACAGAGGCGGGGAATCAGATATGGGGAATCAGAGGCGGGGAATTAGAGTTGGGGAATCAGAGGCGGGGAATCAGAGGCGGGGAATCAGAGGCGGGGAATCAAACACGGGGAATCAGAGGTGGGGAATCAGAGGTTGGGAATCAGAGGCAGGGAATCAGAGGCGGGGAATCAGAGGCGGGGAATCAGAGGCAGGGAATCAGATGTGCGGAATCGGAGATGGGGAATCAGAGGCAGGGAATCAGAGGCGGGGAATCAGAGGCGAGGAATCAGAGGCAGGGGATCAAACACGGGGAATCAGAGGCGGGGAATCAGAGGCGGGGAATCAGAGGTGGGGAATCAGAGTTGGGGAATCAGAGGCAGGGACTTAGATATTGGGAAACAGAGGCGGGGAATCAAAGGAGGGGAAACAGAGGCGGGGAATCAGATATGGGGAATCAGAGGTGGGGAATCGGAGGCAGGGAATTAGATTTGCGGAATCAGAGGCAGGGAATCAGAAACAGACGCAGGGAATCAGAGGCCGGGAATCAGAGGCCGGAATCAGATGCCGGGAATAAGAGGCCGGGAATCAGAGGTGGGGAATCAGAGTCCGGGAATCAGAGATGGGGATTTAGAGGCGGGGAATGAGATATGGGGAATCAGAGGCGGGGAATCAGAGGCGGGGAAACAGAGGCGGGGAATCAGATATGGGGAATCAGAGCTGGGGAATCAGAGGCAGGGGATCAAACACGGGGAATCAGAGGCGGGGAATCACAGCTGGGGAATCAGAGGTGGGGAATCAGAGTTGGGGAATCAGAGGCGGGGAATCAGAGCTGGGGAATCAGAGGTGGGGAATCAGAGTCGGGGAATCAGAGGCAGGGAATCGGATGTGCGGAATCAGAGATGGGGAATCAGAGGTGGGGAATCAGAGGCGGTGAATCTGAGATGGGGAATCAGAGGCGTGGAATCAGAGGCAGGTTTTCAGACACGGGGATTCAGAGGCTGGGAATCAGACGGGGGGAATCAAAGGCGGGGAATGAAGCTGGGGAATCAGAGGCAGGGAATCAGAGTTGGGGATTCAGAGGCGGGGAATCAGATATGGGGAAACAGAGGCGGGGAATCAGAGGCGGGCAAACAGAGGCGGGGAATTAGATATGGGGAATCAGTGGTGGGGAATCAGAGGTGGTGAATCAGAGATGGGGAATCACAGGCGGGGAATCAGAGGCAGGGAATAGAACGCGGGGAATCAGAGGCAGGGAATCAGAGCTGGGGAATAAGAGGCGGGGAATCATAGTTGGGAATCAGAGGCGGGGAATCAGATATGGGGAAACAGAGGCGGGGAATCAGGGGCGGGGAAACAGAGGCGGGGAATCAGATATGGGGAATCGGATGTGGGGAATCAGAGGCGGGGAATCAGAGCTGTGGAATCAGAGGCGGGGAATCAGAGTTGGGGCATCAGAGGTGGGGAATTAGATATGGGGAAACAGAGGCGGGGAATCAGAGGCGTAGAAACAGAGGCGGGGAATCAGATATGGGGAATCAGAGGTGGGGAATCAGAGGCAGGTAATCAGATGTGCGGAATCAGAGATGGGGAATCAGAGGCAGGGAATCAGAATCAGAAGCGGGGAGTCAGAGGACGGGAATCAGAGGCCTGGAATCAGATGCTGGGAATAAGAGGCCGGGAATCAGAGGTGGGGAATCAGAGTCCGGGAATCAGAGATGGGGAGTCAGAGGCGGGGAATGAGATATGGAGAATCAGAGGCGGGAAATCAGAGGCGGGGAAACAGAGGTGGGGAATCAGATATGGGGAATCAGAGGTGGCGAATCAAAGGCGGTGAATCAGAGATGGGGAATCAGAGGCGGGGAATCAGAGGCAGGGAATCAAACACGGGGAATCAGAGGCGGGGAATCAGAGCTGGGGAATCAGAGGCTGGGAATCAAAGTTGGGGAATCAGAGGCAGGGAATCAGATATGGGGAAACAGGGGCGGGGAATCAGAGGCGGGGAAACAGAGGCAGGGAATCAGATATGGGGAATCAGAGGCGGGGAATTAGAGTTGGGGAATCAGAGGCGGGGAATCAGAGGCGGGGAAACAGAGGCGGGGAATCAAACACGGGGAATCAGAGGTGGGGAATCAGAGGTTGGGAATCAGATGCAGGGAATCAGAGGCGGGGAATCAGAGGCGGGGAATCAGAGGCAGGGAATCAGATGTGCGGAATCGGAGATGGGGAATCAGAGGCAGGGAATCAGAGGCTGGGAATCAGAGGCGGGGAATCAGAGGCCGGGAATCAGATATGGGGAAACAGAGGCGGGGAAACAGAGGCTGGGGATCAGATATGGGGAATCAGAGGTGGGGAATCAGAGGTAGGGAATCAGAGGCAGGGAATCAGAGGCTTGGAATCAGATGCAGGGAATCAGATGCGGGGAATCAGAGGCGGGGAATCAGAGCTGGGTAATCAGATGCTGGGAATCAAAGTTGGGGAATCAGAGGCAGGGAATCAGATATGGGGAAACAGGGGTGGGGAATCAGAGGCGGGGAAACAGAGGCGGGGAATCAGATATGGGGAATCAGAGGCGGGGAATTAGAGTTGGGGAATCAGAGGCGGGGAATCAGAGGCGGAGAAACAGAGGCGGGGAATCAAACACGGGGAATCAGAGGTGGGGAATCAGAGGTTGGGAATCAGAGGCAGGGAATCAGAGGCGGGGAATCAGAGGCGGGGAATCAGAGGCAGGGAATCAGATGTGCGGAATCGGAGATGGGGAATCAGAGGCAGGGAATCAGAGGCGGGGAATCAGAGGCGGGGAACCAGAGGCCGGGAATCAGATATGGGGAAACAGAGGCGGGGAATCAGAGGCGGGGAAACAGAGGCTGGGAATCAGATATGGGGAATCAGAGGTGGGGAATCAGAGGTTGGGAATCAGAGGCAGGGAATAAGAGGCTTGGAATCAGATGCAGGGAATCAGATGCGGGGAATCAGAGGCGGGGAATCAGAGCTGGGGAATCAGAGGTGGGGAATTAGAGTTGTGGAATCAGAGGCGGGGACTTAGATATTGGGAAACAGAGGCGGGGAATCAGAGGCGGGGAAACAGAAGCGGGGAATCAGATATGTGGAATCAGAGATGGGGAATCAGAGGCAGGGAATCAGATGTGCGGAATCAGAGATGGGGAATCAAAGGCAGGGAATCAGAATCAGTAGCAGGGAATCAGAGGTGGGGAATCAGAGTCCGGGAATCAGAGATGGGGATTCAGAGGCGGGGAATGAGATATGGGGAATCAGAGGCGGGGAATCAGAGGCGGGGAAACAGAGGCGGGGAATCAGATATGGGGAATCAGAGGTGGCGAATCAAAGGCGGTGAATCAGAGTTGGGGAATCAGTGGCCGGGAATCAGAGGCAGGGAATCAAACACGGGGAATCAGAGGCGGGGAATCATAGCTGGCGAATCAGAGGCGGGGAATCAGAGGTGGGGAATCAGAGGCGGGGAATCAGATATTGGGAATCAGAGGTGGGGAATCAGAGGCGGGGAAACAGAGGCGGGGAATCAGATATGGGGTATCAGAGGTGGGGAATCAGAGGTTGTGAATCAGAGATGGGGAATCAGAGGCGGGGAATCAGAGGCCGGTAATCAGACGCGGGGAATCAGAGGCGGGGAATCAGAGCTGGGAAATTAGAGGCAGGGAATCAGAGATGGGGATTCAGAGGCGGGGAATCAGATATGGGGAAACAGAGGCGGGGAATCAGATGCGGGCAAATAGAGGCGGGGATCAGATATGGGGAAACAGAGGCGGGGAATCAGAGGCGGGGAAACAGAGGCGTGGAATCAGATATGGGGAATCAGAGGTGGGGAATCAGAGGTTGGGAATCAGAGTCTGGGAATCAGAGGCTGGGAATCAGATGCATGGAATCAGATGCGGGGAATCAGAGGCGGGGAATCAGAGCTGGGGAATCAGAGGTGGGGAATCAAAGTTGGGGAATCAGAGGCGGGGACTTAGATATGGGGAAACAGAGGCGGGGAATCAGAGGCGGGGAAACAGAGGCGGGGAATCAGATATGGGGAATCAGAGGTGGGGAATCAGAGGCAGGGAATTAGATTTGCGGAATCAGAGATGGGGAATCAGAAGCAGGGAATCAGAGGCCGGAAATCAGAGGCCGGAATCAGATGCCGGGAATAAGAGGCCGGGAATCAGAGGTGGGGAATCAGAGTCCGGGAATCAGAGATGGGGAATCAGAGGCGGGGAATGAGATATGGGGTATCAGAGGCGGGGAAACAGAGGCGAGGAATCAGATATGGGGAATCAGACGTGGCGAATCAAAGGCGGTGAATCAGAGATGGGGAATCAGAGGCGGGGAATCAGAGGCAGGGGATCAAAGACGGGGAATCAGAGGCGGTGAATCAGAGCTGGGGAATCAGAGGCGGGGAATCAGAGTTGGGGAATCAGAGGTGGGGAATCAGAGTTGGGGAATCAGAGGCGGGGACTTAGATATTGGGAAACAGAGGCGGGGAATCAAAGGTGGGGAAACAGAGGCGGGGAATCAGATATGGGGAATCAGAGGTGGGGAATCAGAGGCAGGGAATCAAACACGGGGAATCAGAGGCGGGGAATCAGAGTTGGGGAATCAGAGGCGGGGAATCAGACGCAGGGAATCAATATGTGAAATCAGAGGTGGGGAATCAGACACAGGGAATCAATATGGGAAATCAGAGTTGGGGAATCAGAGGTTGGGAATCAAAGGAAGGGAATCAGAGGCGAGGAATCAGAGCTGGGGAATCAGAGGCGGGGAATCAGAATTGGGGAATCAGAGATGGGGAATCAGAGATGGGGAATCAGAGGCGGGGAATCAGACGCGTGGAATCAGAGGTGGTGAATCAGAGATGTGGAATCAGAGGCGGGGAATCAGAGGCAGGGAATCAGATGCGGGGAATCAGAGGTGGGGAATCATAGCTGGCGAATCAGAGGCGGGGAATGAGATATGGGGAATCAGAGGCGGGGAATCAGAGGCGGGGAAACAGTGGCGAGGAATCAGATATGGGGAATCAGAGGTGGCGAATCAAAGGCGGTGAATCAGAGATGGGGAATCAGAGGCGGGGAATCAGAGGCAGGGGATCAAACACGGGGTATCAGAGGCGGGGAATCAGAGCTGTGGAATCAGAGGCGGGGAATCAGAGTTGGGGAATCAGAGGCGGGGAATCAGAGCTGGGGAATCAGAGGTGGGGAATCAGAGTCGGGGAATCAGAGGCAGGGAGTCGGATGTGCGGAATCAGAGATGGGGAATCAGAGGTGGGGAATCAGAGGCGGTGAATCTGAGATGGGGAATCAGAGACGGGGAATCAGTGGCAGGTTATCAGACACGGGGATTCAGAGGCTGGGAATCAGACGGGGGGAATCAAAGGCGGGGAATGAAGCTGGGGAATCAGAGGCAGGGAATCAGAGTTGGGGAATCAGAGGCGGGGAATCAGAGTTGGGGAATCAGAGGCGGGGAATCAGAGCTGCGGAATCAGAGGTGGGGATCAGAGTCGGGGAATCAGAGGCAGGGGATCAAACACGGGGAATCAGAGGCGGGGAATCAGAGCTGGGGAATCAGAGGCGGGGAATCAGAGGCAAGAAATCAGACACGGGGTTTCAGAGGCTGGGAATCATACGGGGGAATCAAAGGCGGGGAATCAGAGCTGGGGAATCAGAGGCAGGGAATCAGAGTTGGGGATTCAGAGGCGGGGAATCAGATATGGGGAAACAGAGGCGGGGAATCAGAGTCGGGCAAACAGAGGCGGGGAATTAGATATGGGGAATCAGAGGTGGGGAATCAGAGGTGGTGAATCAGAGATGGGGAATCACAGGCGGGGAATCAGAGGCAGGGAATAGAACGCGGGGAATCAGAGGCAGGGAATCAGAGTTGGGGCATCAGAGGTTTGGAATTAGATATGGGGAAACTGAGGCGGGGAATCAGAGGCGGGGAAACAGAGGCGGGAAATCAGATATGGGGAATCAGAGGTGGGGAATCAGAGGCAGGGAATCAGATGTGCGGAATCAGAGATGGGGAATCAGAGGCAGGGATTCAGAATCAGAAGCGGGGAATCAGAGGCCGGGAAACAGAGGTGGGGAATCAGATATGGGGAATCAGAGGCGGGGAATCAGAGCTGGGGAATCAGAGGCGGGGAATCAGAGTTGGGGTATCAGAGGCGGGGAATCAGAGCTGGGGAATCAGAGGTGGGGATCAGAGTCGGGGAATCAGAGGCAGGGAATCAGATGTGCGGAATCAGAGATGGGGAATCAGAGGTGGGGAATCAGCGGCTGTGAATCAGAGATGGGGAATCAGAGGCGGGGAATCAGAGGCAGGAAATCAGACACGGGGACTCAGAGGCTGGGAATCAGACGGGGGGAATCAAAGGCGGGGAATCAGAACTGGGGAATCAGAGGCGGGGAATCAGAGTTGGGGAATCAGAAGCGGGGAATCAGATATGGGGAAACAGAGGAGGGGAATCAGAGGCGGGGAAACAGAGGCGGGGAATCTGATATGGGGAATCAGAGGTGGCGAATGAAAGGCGGTGAATCAGAGATGGTTAATCAGAGGCGGGGAATCAGAGGCAGTGAATCAAACACGGGGAATCATAGGTGGGGAATCAGAGCTGGGGAATCAGAGGCGGGGAATCAGAGTTGGGGAATCAGAGGCGGGGAATCAGATATGGGGAAACAGAGGCTGGGAATCAGAGGCAGGGAAACAGAGGTGGGGAATCATATATGGGGAATCAGAGGTGGGGAATCAGAGGTTGCGAAACAGAGGCAGGGAATCAGAGCTGGGGAATCAGAGGCGGGGAATCAGAGCTGCGGAATATGAGGCAGGGAATCAGAGTTGGGGATTCAGAGGCGGGGAATCAGAGCTGGGGAATCAGAGGCGGGGAATCAGAGGCGGGGAAATAGATATGGGGAAACAGAGGCGGGGAATTAGAGGCGGGGAAACAGAGGCGGGGAATCAGATATGGGGAATCAGAGGTGGGGAATCAGAGGCAGGGAATCAGATGTGCGGAATCAGAGATGGGGAATCAGAGGCAGGGATCAGAATCAGAAGCGGGGAATCAGAGGCCGGGATCAGAGGCCGGGAATCAGATGCCGGGAATAAGAGGCCAGGAATCAGAGTCCGGGAATCAGAGATGGGGAATCAGAGGCGGGGAATGAAATATGGGGAATCAGAGGCGGGGTATCAGAGGCGGGGAAACAGAGGCGGTGAATCTGATATGGGGAATCAGGGTGGCGAATGAAAGGCGGTGAATCAGAGATGGTGAATCAGAGGCGGGGAATCAGAGGCAGGGAATCAAACACGGGGAATCAGAGGCGGGGAATCAGAGCTGGGGAATCAGAGGCGGGGAATCAGAGTTGGGGATTCAGAGGCGGGGAATCAGATATGGGGAAACAGAGGCGGGGAATCAGAGGCGGGCAAACAGAGGCGGGGAATTAGATATGGGGAATCAGAGGTGGGGAATCAGAGGCGGGCAAACAGAGGAGGGGAATTAGATATGGGGAATCAGTGGTGGGGAATCAGAGGTGGTTTATCAGAGATGGGGAATCACAGGCGGGGAATCAGAGGCAGGGAATAGAACGCGGGGAATCAGAGGCAGGGAATCAGATATGGGGAAACAGAGGCGGGGAATCAGGGGCGGGGAAACAGAGGCGGGGAATCAGATATGGGGAATCGGATGCGGGGAATCAGAGGCGGGGAATCAGATATGGGGAATCAGAGGTGGGGAATCAGAGGCAGGTAATCAGATGTGCGGAATCAGAGATGGGGAATCAGAGGCAGGGAATCAGAATCAGAAGCGGGGAGTCAGAGGCCGGGAATCAGAGGCCTGGAATCAGATGCTGGGAATAAGAGGCCGGGAATCAGAGGTGGGGAATCAGAGTCCGGGAATCAGAGATGGGGATTCAGAGGCGGGGAATGAGATATGGAGAATCAGAGGCGGGGAATCAGAGGCGGGAAAACAGAGGTGGGGAATCAGATATGGGGAATCAGAGGTGGCGAATCAAAGGTGGTGAATCAGAGATGGGTAATCAGAGGCGGGGAATCAGAGGCAGGGAATCAAACACGGGGAATCAGAGGCGGGGAATCAGAGCTGGGGAATCAGAGGCTGGGAATCAAAGTTGGGGAATCAGAGGCAGGGAATCAGATATGGGGAAACAGGGGCGGGGAATCAGAGGCGGGGAAACAGAGGCGGGGAATCAGATATGGGGAATCAGAGGCAGGGAATTAGAGTTGGGGAATCAGAGGCGGGGAATCAGAGGCGGGGAAACAGAGGCGGGGAATCAAACACGGGGAATCAGAGGTGGGGAATCAGAGGTTGGGAATCAGAGGCAGGGAATCAGAGGCGGGGAATCAGAGGCGGGGAATCAGAGGCAGGGAATCAGATGTGCGGAATCGGAGATAGGGAATCAGAGGCGGGGAATCAGAGGCGGGGAATCAGAGGCCGGGAATCAGATATGGGGAAACAGAGGCGGGGAATCAGAGGCGGGGAAACAGAGGCTGGGAATCAGATATGGGGAATCAGAGGTGGGGAATCAGAGGTTGGGAATCAGAGGCAGGGAATCAGAGGCTTGGAATCAGATGCAGGGAATCAGATGCGGGGAATCAGAGGCGGGGAATCAGAGCTGGGGAATCAGAGGTGGGGAATCAGAGTTGGGGAATCAGAGGCGGGGACTTAGATATTGGGAAACAGAGGCAGGGAATCAGAGGCGGGGAATCAGATATGGGGAATCAGAGATGGGGAATCAGAGGCAGGGAATCAGATGTGCGGAATCAGAGATGGGGAATCAAAGGCAGGGAATCAGAATCAGAAGCAGGGAATCAGAGGCCGGGAATCAGAGGCCGGAATCAGATGCCGGGAATAAGAGGCCGGAAATCAGAGGTGGGGAATCAGAGTCCGGGAATCAGAGATGGGGATTCAGAGGCGGGGAATGAGATATGGGGAATCAGAGGCGGGGAATCATCGGCGGGGAAACAGAGGTGGGGAATCAGATATGGCGAATCAGAGGTGGCGAATCAAAGGCGGTGAATCAGAGATGGGGAATCAGAGGCCGGGAATCAGAGGCTGGGAATCAAACACGGGGAATCAGAGGAGGGGAATCAGAATTGGGGAATCAGAGATGGGGAATCAGAGATGGGGAATCAGAGGCAGGGAATCAGACGCGGGGAATCAGAGGTGGTGAATCAGAGATGTGGAATCAGAGGCGGGGAATCAGAGGCAGGGAATCAGACGCGGGGAATAGGAGGCGGGGAATCATAGCTGGCGAATCAGAGGTGGGGAATCAGAGGTGGGGAATCAGAGGCGGGGAATCAGATATTGGGAATCAGAGGTGGGGAATCAGAGGCGGGGAAACAGAGGCGGGGAATCAGAGGCGGGCAAACAGAGGCGGGGAATTAGATATGGGGAATCAGTGGTGGGGAATCAGAGGTGGTGAATCAGAGATGGGGAATCACAGGCGGGGAATCAGAGGCAGGGAATAGAACGCGGGGAATCAGAGGCAGGGAATCAGAGCTGGGGAATAAGAGGCGGGGAATCATAGTTGGGAATCAGAGGCGGGGAATCAGATATGGGGAAACAGAGGCGGGGAATCAGGGGCGGGGAAACAGAGGCGGGGAATCAGATATGGGGAATCGGATGTGGGGAATCAGAGGCGGGGAATCAGAGCTGTGGAATCAGAGGCGGGGAATCAGAGTTGGGGCATCAGAGGTGGGGAATTAGATATGGGGAAACAGAGGCGGGGAATCAGAGGCGTGGAAACAGAGGCGGGGAATCAGATATGGGGAATCAGAGGTGGGGAATCAGAGGCAGGTAATCAGATGTGCGGAATCAGAGATGGGGAATCAGAGGCAGGGAATCAGAATCAGAAGCGGGGAGTCAGAGGACGGGAATCAGAGGCCTGGAATCAGATGCTGGGAATAAGAGGCCGGGAATCAGACGTGGGGAATCAGAGTCCGGGAATCAGAGATGGGGAGTCAGAGGCGGGGAATGAGATATGGAGAATCAGAGGCGGGGAATCAGAGGCGGGGAAACAGAGGTGGGGAATCAGATATGGGGAATCAGAGGTGGCGAATCAAAGGCGGTGAATCAGAGATGGGGAATCAGAGGCGGGGAATCAGAGGCAGGGAATCAAACACGGGGAATCAGAGGCGGGGAATCAGAGCTGGGGAATCAGAGGCTGGGAATCAAAGTTGGGGAATCAGAGGCAGGGAATCAGATATGGGGAAACAGGGGCGGGGAATCAGAGGCGGGGAAACAGAGGCAGGGAATCAGATATGGGGAATCAGAGGCGGGGAATTAGAGTTGGGGAATCAGAGGCGGGGAATCAGAGGCGGGGAAACAGAGGCGGGGAATCAAACACGGGGAATCAGAGGTGGGGAATCAGAGGTTGGGGATCAGATGCAGGGAATCAGAGGCGGGGAATCAGAGGCGGGGAATCAGAGGCAGGGAATCAGATGTGCGGAATCGGAGATGGGGAATCAGAGGCAGGGAATCAGAGGCGGGGAATCAGAGGCGGGGAATCAGAGGCCGGGAATCAGATATGGGGAAACAGAGGCGGGGAAACAGAGGCTGGGGATCAGATATGGGGAATCAGAGGTGGGGAATCAGAGGTAGGGAATCAGAGGCAGGGAATCAGAGGCTTGGAATCAGATGCAGGGAATCAGATGCGGGGAATCAGAGGCGGGGAATCAGAGCTGGGGAATCAGATGCTGGGAATCAAAGTTGGGGAATCAGAGGCAGGGAATCAGATATGGGGAAACAGGGGTGGGGAATCAGAGGCGGGGAAACAGAGGCGGGGAATCAGATATGGGGAATCAGAGGCGGGGAATTAGAGTTGGGGAATCAGAGGCGGGGAATCAGAGGCGGAGAAACAGAGGCGGGGAATCAAACACGGGGAATCAGAGGTGGGGAATCAGAGGTTGGGAATCAGAGGCAGGGAATCAGAGGCGGGGAATCAGAGGCGGGGAATCAGAGGCAGGGAATCAGATGTGCGGAATCGGAGATGGGGAATCAGAGGCAGGGAATCAGAGGCGGGGAATCAGAGGCGGGGAACCAGAGGCCGGGAATCAGATATGGGGAAACAGAGGCGGGGAATCAGAGGCGGGGAAACAGAGGCCTGGAATCAGATATGGGGAATCAGAGGTGGGGAATCAGAGGTTGGGAATCAGAGGCAGGGAATAAGAGGCTTGGAATCAGATGCAGGGAATCTGATGCGGGGAATCAGAGGCGGGGAATCAGAGCTGGGGAATCAGAGGTGGGGAATTAGAGTTGTGGAATCAGAGGCGGGGACTTAGATATTGGGAAACAGAGGCGGGGAATCAGAGGCGGGGAAACAGAAGCGGGGAATCAGATATGGGGAATCAGAGATGGGGAATCAGAGGCAGGAAATCAGATGTGCGGAATCAGAGATGGGGAATCAAAGGCAGGGAATCAGAATCAGTAGCAGGGAATCAGAGGTGGGGAATCAGAGTCCGGGAATCAGAGATGGGGATTCAGAGGCGGGGAATGAGATATGGGGAATCAGAGGCGGGGAATCAGAGGCGGGGAAACAGAGGCGGGGAATCAGATATGGGGAATCAGAGGTGGCGAATCAAAGGCGGTGAATCAGAGTTGGGGAATCAGTGGCCGGGAATCAGAGGCAGGGAATCAAACACGGGGAATCAGAGGCGGGGAATCATAGCTGGCGAATCAGAGGCGGGGAATCAGAGGTGGGGAATCAGAGGCGGGGAATCAGATATTGGGAATCAGAGGTGGGGAATCAGAGGCGGGGAAACAGAGGCGGGGAATCAGATATGGGGTATCAGAGGTGGGGAATCAGAGGTTGTGAATCAGAGATGGGGAATCAGAGGCGGGGAATCAGAGGCCGGTAATCAGACGCGGGGAATCAGAGGCGGGGAATCAGAGCTGGGAAATTAGAGGCAGGGAATCAGAGTTGGGGATTCAGAGGCGGGGAATCAGATATGGGGAAACAGAGGCGGGGAATCAGATGCGGGCAAATAGAGGCGGGGATCAGATATGGGGAAACAGAGGCGGGGAATCAGAGGCGGGGAAACAGAGGCGTGGAATCAGATATGGGGAATCAGAGGTGGGGAATCAGAGGTTGGGAATCAGAGTCTGGGAATCAGAGGCTGGGAATCAGATGCATGGAATCAGATGCGGGGAATCAGAGGCGGGGAATCAGAGCTGGGGAATCAGAGGTGGGGAATCAAAGTTGGGGAATCAGAGGCGGGGACTTAGATATGGGGAAACAGAGGTGGGGAATCAGAGGCGGGGAAACAGAGGCGGGGAATCAGATATGGGGAATCAGAGGTGGGGAATCAGAGGCAGGGAATTAGATTTGCGGAATCAGAGATGGGGAATCAGAAGCAGGGAATCAGAGGCCGGAAATCAGAGGCCGGAATCAGATGCCGGGAATAAGAGGCCGGGAATCAGAGGTGGGGAATCAGAGTCCAAGAATCAGAGATGGGGAATCAGAGGCGGGGAATGAGATATGGGGAATCAGAGGCGGGGAAACAGAGGCGAGGAATCAGATATGGGGAATCAGAGGTGGCGAATCAAAGGCGGTGAATCAGAGATGGGGAATCAGAGGCGGGGAATCAGAGGCAGGGGATCAAAGACGGGGAATCAGAGGCGGGGAATCAGAGCTGGGGAATCAGAGGCGGGGAATCAGAGTTGGGGAATCAGAGGTGGGGAATCAGAGTTGGGGAATCAGAGGCGGGGACTTAGATATTGGGAAACAGAGGCGGGGAATCAAAGGTGGGGAAACAGAGGCGGGGAATCAGATATGGGGAATCAGAGGTGGGGAATCAGAGGCAGGGAATCAAACACGGGGAATCAGATGCGGGGAATCAGAGCTGGGGAATCAGAGGCGGGGAATCAGAGTTGGGGAATCAGAGGCGGGGAATCAGACGCAGGGAATCAATATGTGAAATCAGAGGTGGGGAATCAGACGCAGGGAATCAATATGGGAAATCAGAGTTGGGGAATCAGAGGTTGGGAATCAAAGGAAGGGAATCAGAGGCGAGGAATCAGAGCTGGGGAATCAGAGGCGGGGAATCAGAATTGGGGAATCAGAGATGGGGAATCAGAGATGGGGAATCAGAGGCGGGGAATCAGACGCGTGGAATCAGAGGTGGTGAATCAGAGATGTGGAATCAGAGGCGGGGAATCAGAGGCAGGGAATCAGACGCGGGGAATCAGAGGTGGGGAATCATAGCTGGCGAATCAGAGGCGGGGAATGAGATATGGGGAATCAGAGGCGGGGAATCAGAGGCGGGGAAACAGAGGCGGGGAATGAAATATGGGGAATCAGAGGCGGGGTATCAGAGGCGGGGAAACAGAGGCGGTGAATCTGATATGGGGAATCAGGGTGGCGAATGAAAGGCGGTGAATCAGAGATGGTGAATCAGAGGCGGGGAATCAGAGGCAGGGAATCAAACACGGGGAATCAGAGGCGGGGAATCAGAGCTGGGGAATCAGAGGCGGGGAATCAGAGTTGGGGATTCAGAGGCGGGGAATCAGATATGGGGAAACAGAGGCGGGGAATCAGAGGCGGGCAAACAGAGGCGGGGAATTAGATATGGGGAATCAGAGGTGGGGAATCAGAGGCGGGCAAACAGAGGAGGGGAATTAGATATGGGGAATCAGTGGTGGGGAATCAGAGGTGGTTTATCAGAGATGGGGAATCACAGGCGGGGAATCAGAGGCAGGGAATAGAACGCGGGGAATCAGAGGCAGGGAATCAGATATGGGGAAACAGAGGCGGGGAATCAGGGGCGGGGAAACAGAGGCGGGGAATCAGATATGGGGAATCGGATGCGGGGAATCAGAGGCGGGGAATCAGATATGGGGAATCAGAGGTGGGGAATCAGAGGCAGGTAATCAGATGTGCGGAATCAGAGATGGGGAATCAGAGGCAGGGAATCAGAATCAGAAGCGGGGAGTCAGAGGCCGGGAATCAGAGGCCTGGAATCAGATGCTGGGAATAAGAGGCCGGGAATCAGAGGTGGGGAATCAGAGTCCGGGAATCAGAGATGGGGATTCAGAGGCGGGGAATGAGATATGGAGAATCAGAGGCGGGGAATCAGAGGCGGGAAAACAGAGGTGGGGAATCAGATATGGGGAATCAGAGGTGGCGAATCAAAGGTGGTGAATCAGAGATGGGTAATCAGAGGCGGGGAATCAGAGGCAGGGAATCAAACACGGGGAATCAGAGGCGGGGAATCAGAGCTGGGGAATCAGAGGCTGGGAATCAAAGTTGGGGAATCAGAGGCAGGGAATCAGATATGGGGAAACAGGGGCGGGGAATCAGAGGCGGGGAAACAGAGGCGGGGAATCAGATATGGGGAATCAGAGGCAGGGAATTAGAGTTGGGGAATCAGAGGCGGGGAATCAGAGGCGGGGAAACAGAGGCGGGGAATCAAACACGGGGAATCAGAGGTGGGGAATCAGAGGTTGGGAATCAGAGGCAGGGAATCAGAGGCGGGGAATCAGAGGCGGGGAATCAGAGGCAGGGAATCAGATGTGCGGAATCGGAGATAGGGAATCAGAGGCGGGGAATCAGAGGCGGGGAATCAGAGGCCGGGAATCAGATATGGGGAAACAGAGGCGGGGAATCAGAGGCGGGGAAACAGAGGCTGGGAATCAGATATGGGGAATCAGAGGTGGGGAATCAGAGGTTGGGAATCAGAGGCAGGGAATCAGAGGCTTGGAATCAGATGCAGGGAATCAGATGCGGGGAATCAGAGGCGGGGAATCAGAGCTGGGGAATCAGAGGTGGGGAATCAGAGTTGGGGAATCAGAGGCGGGGACTTAGATATTGGGAAACAGAGGCAGGGAATCAGAGGCGGGGAATCAGATATGGGGAATCAGAGATGGGGAATCAGAGGCAGGGAATCAGATGTGCGGAATCAGAGATGGGGAATCAAAGGCAGGGAATCAGAATCAGAAGCAGGGAATCAGAGGCCGGGAATCAGAGGCCGGAATCAGATGCCGGGAATAAGAGGCCGGAAATCAGAGGTGGGGAATCAGAGTCCGGGAATCAGAGATGGGGATTCAGAGGCGGGGAATGAGATATGGGGAATCAGAGGCGGGGAATCATCGGCGGGGAAACAGAGGCGGGGAATCAGATATGGCGAATCAGAGGTGGCGAATCAAAGGCGGTGAATCAGAGATGGGGAATCAGAGGCCGGGAATCAGAGGCTGGGAATCAAACACGGGGAATCAGAGGAGGGGAATCAGAATTGGGGAATCAGAGATGGGGAATCAGAGATGGGGAATCAGAGGCAGGGAATCAGACGCGGGGAATCAGAGGTGGTGAATCAGAGATGTGGAATCAGAGGCGGGGAATCAGAGGCAGGGAATCAGACGCGGGGAATAGGAGGCGGGGAATCATAGCTGGCGAATCAGAGGTGGGGAATCAGAGGTGGGGAATCAGAGGCGGGGAATCAGATATTGGGAATCAGAGGTGGGGAATCAGAGGCGGGGAAACAGAGGCGGGGAATCAGAGGCGGGCAAACAGAGGCGGGGAATTAGATATGGGGAATCAGTGGTGGGGAATCAGAGGTGGTGAATCAGAGATGGGGAATCACAGGCGGGGAATCAGAGGCAGGGAATAGAACGCGGGGAATCAGAGGCAGGGAATCAGAGCTGGGGAATAAGAGGCGGGGAATCATAGTTGGGAATCAGAGGCGGGGAATCAGATATGGGGAAACAGAGGCGGGGAATCAGGGGCGGGGAAACAGAGGCGGGGAATCAGATATGGGGAATCGGATGTGGGGAATCAGAGGCGGGGAATCAGAGCTGTGGAATCAGAGGCGGGGAATCAGAGTTGGGGCATCAGAGGTGGGGAATTAGATATGGGGAAACAGAGGCGGGGAATCAGAGGCGTGGAAACAGAGGCGGGGAATCAGATATGGGGAATCAGAGGTGGGGAATCAGAGGCAGGTAATCAGATGTGCGGAATCAGAGATGGGGAATCAGAGGCAGGGAATCAGAATCAGAAGCGGGGAGTCAGAGGACGGGAATCAGAGGCCTGGAATCAGATGCTGGGAATAAGAGGCCGGGAATCAGACGTGGGGAATCAGAGTCCGGGAATCAGAGATGGGGAGTCAGAGGCGGGGAATGAGATATGGAGAATCAGAGGCGGGGAATCAGAGGCGGGGAAACAGAGGTGGGGAATCAGATATGGGGAATCAGAGGTGGCGAATCAAAGGCGGTGAATCAGAGATGGGGAATCAGAGGCGGGGAATCAGAGGCAGGGAATCAAACACGGGGAATCAGAGGCGGGGAATCAGAGCTGGGGAATCAGAGGCTGGGAATCAAAGTTGGGGAATCAGAGGCAGGGAATCAGATATGGGGAAACAGGGGCGGGGAATCAGAGGCGGGGAAACAGAGGCAGGGAATCAGATATGGGGAATCAGAGGCGGGGAATTAGAGTTGGGGAATCAGAGGCGGGGAATCAGAGGCGGGGAAACAGAGGCGGGGAATCAAACACGGGGAATCAGAGGTGGGGAATCAGAGGTTGGGGATCAGATGCAGGGAATCAGAGGCGGGGAATCAGAGGCGGGGAATCAGAGGCAGGGAATCAGATGTGCGGAATCGGAGATGGGGAATCAGAGGCAGGGAATCAGAGGCGGGGAATCAGAGGCGGGGCATCAGAGGCCGGGAATCAGATATGGGGAAACAGAGGCGGGGAAACAGAGGCTGGGGATCAGATATGGGGAATCAGAGGTGGGGAATCAGAGGTAGGGAATCAGAGGCAGGGAATCAGAGGCTTGGAATCAGATGCAGGGAATCAGATGCGGGGAATCAGAGGCGGGGAATCAGAGCTGGGGAATCAGATGCTGGGAATCAAAGTTGGGGAATCAGAGGCAGGGAATCAGATATGGGGAAACAGGGGTGGGGAATCAGAGGCGGGGAAACAGAGGCGGGGAATCAGATATGGGGAATCAGAGGCGGGGAATTAGAGTTGGGGAATCAGAGGCGGGGAATCAGAGGCGGAGAAACAGAGGCGGGGAATCAAACACGGGGAATCAGAGGTGGGGAATCAGAGGTTGGGAATCAGAGGCAGGGAATCAGAGGCGGGGAATCAGAGGCGGGGAATCAGAGGCAGGGAATCAGATGTGCGGAATCGGAGATGGGGAATCAGAGGCAGGGAATCAGAGGCGGGGAATCAGAGGCGGGGAACCAGAGGCCGGGAATCAGATATGGGGAAACAGAGGCGGGGAATCAGAGGCGGGGAAACAGAGGCCTGGAATCAGATATGGGGAATCAGAGGTGGGGAATCAGAGGTTGGGAATCAGAGGCAGGGAATAAGAGGCTTGGAATCAGATGCAGGGAATCTGATGCGGGGAATCAGAGGCGGGGAATCAGAGCTGGGGAATCAGAGGTGGGGAATTAGAGTTGTGGAATCAGAGGCGGGGACTTAGATATTGGGAAACAGAGGCGGGGAATCAGAGGCGGGGAAACAGAAGCGGGGAATCAGATATGGGGAATCAGAGATGGGGAATCAGAGGCAGGGAATCAGATGTGCGGAATCAGAGATGGGGAATCAAAGGCAGGGAATCAGAATCAGTAGCAGGGAATCAGAGGTGGGGAATCAGAGTCCGGGAATCAGAGATGGGGATTCAGAGGCGGGGAATGAGATATGGGGAATCAGAGGCGGGGAATCAGAGGCGGGGAAACAGAGGCGGGGAATCAGATATGGGGAATCAGAGGTGGCGAATCAAAGGCGGTGAATCAGAGTTGGGGAATCAGTGGCCGGGAATCAGAGGCAGGGAATCAAACACGGGGAATCAGAGGCGGGGAATCATAGCTGGCGAATCAGAGGCGGGGAATCAGAGGTGGGGAATCAGAGGCGGGGAATCAGATATTGGGAATCAGAGGTGGGGAATCAGAGGCGGGGAAACAGAGGCGGGGAATCAGATATGGGGTATCAGAGGTGGGGAATCAGAGGTTGTGAATCAGAGATGGGGAATCAGAGGCGGGGAATCAGAGGCCGGTAATCAGACGCGGGGAATCAGAGGCGGGGAATCAGAGCTGGGAAATTAGAGGCAGGGAATCAGAGTTGGGGATTCAGAGGCGGGGAATCAGATATGGGGAAACAGAGGCGGGGAATCAGATGCGGGCAAATAGAGGCGGGGATCAGATATGGGGAAACAGAGGCGGGGAATCAGAGGCGGGGAAACAGAGGCGTGGAATCAGATATGGGGAATCAGAGGTGGGGAATCAGAGGTTGGGAATCAGAGTCTGGGAATCAGAGGCTGGGAATCAGATGCATGGAATCAGATGCGGGGAATCAGAGGCGGGGAATCAGAGCTGGGGAATCAGAGGTGGGGAATCAAAGTTGGGGAATCAGAGGCGGGGACTTAGATATGGGGAAACAGAGGTGGGGAATCAGAGGCGGGGAAACAGAGGCGGGGAATCAGATATGGGGAATCAGAGGTGGGGAATCAGAGGCAGGGAATTAGATTTGCGGAATCAGAGATGGGGAATCAGAAGCAGGGAATCAGAGGCCGGAAATCAGAGGCCGGAATCAGATGCCGGGAATAAGAGGCCGGGAATCAGAGGTGGGGAATCAGAGTCCAAGAATCAGAGATGGGGAATCAGAGGCGGGGAATGAGATATGGGGAATCAGAGGCGGGGAAACAGAGGCGAGGAATCAGATATGGGGAATCAGAGGTGGCGAATCAAAGGCGGTGAATCAGAGATGGGGAATCAGAGGCGGGGAATCAGAGGCAGGGGATCAAAGACGGGGAATCAGAGGCGGGGAATCAGAGCTGGGGAATCAGAGGCGGGGAATCAGAGTTGGGGAATCAGAGGTGGGGAATCAGAGTTGGGGAATCAGAGGCGGGGACTTAGATATTGGGAAACAGAGGCGGGGAATCAAAGGTGGGGAAACAGAGGCGGGGAATCAGATATGGGGAATCAGAGGTGGGGAATCAGAGGCAGGGAATCAAACACGGGGAATCAGATGCGGGGAATCAGAGCTGGGGAATCAGAGGCGGGGAATCAGAGTTGGGGAATCAGAGGCGGGGAATCAGACGCAGGGAATCAATATGTGAAATCAGAGGTGGGGAATCAGACGCAGGGAATCAATATGGGAAATCAGAGTTGGGGAATCAGAGGTTGGGAATCAAAGGAAGGGAATCAGAGGCGAGGAATCAGAGCTGGGGAATCAGAGGCGGGGAATCAGAATTGGGGAATCAGAGATGGGGAATCAGAGATGGGGAATCAGAGGCGGGGAATCAGACGCGTGGAATCAGAGGTGGTGAATCAGAGATGTGGAATCAGAGGCGGGGAATCAGAGGCAGGGAATCAGACGCGGGGAATCAGAGGTGGGGAATCATAGCTGGCGAATCAGAGGCGGGGAATGAGATATGGGGAATCAGAGGCGGGGAATCAGAGGCGGGGAAACAGAGGCGGGGAATGAAATATGGGGAATCAGAGGCGGGGTATCAGAGGCGGGGAAACAGAGGCGGTGAATCTGATATGGGGAATCAGGGTGGCGAATGAAAGGCGGTGAATCAGAGATGGTGAATCAGAGGCGGGGAATCAGAGGCAGGGAATCAGAGGCGGGGAATCAGAGGCGGGGAATCAGAGGCAGGGAATCAGATGTGCGGAATCGGAGATAGGGAATCAGAGGCGGGGAATCAGAGGTGGGGAATCAGAGGCCGGGAATCAGATATGGGGAAACAGAGGCGGGGAATCAGAGGCGGGGAAACAGAGGCTGGGAATCAGATATGGGGAATCAGAGGTGGGGAATCAGAGGTTGGGAAACAGTGGCGAGGAATCAGATATGGGGAATCAGAGGCAGGGAATTAGAGTTGGGGAATCAGAGGCGGGGAATCAGAGGCGGGGAAACAGAGGCGGGGAATCAAACACGGGGAATCAGAGGTGGGGAATCAGAGGTTGGGAATCAGAGGCAGGGAATCAGAGGCGGGGAATCAGAGGCGGGGAATCAGAGGCAGGGAATCAGATGTGCGGAATCGGAGATAGGGAATCAGAGGCGGGGAATCAGAGGCGGGGAATCAGAGGCCGGGAATCAGATATGGGGAAACAGAGGCGGGGAATCAGAGGCGGGGAAACAGAGGCTGGGAATCAGATATGGGGAATCAGAGGTGGGGAATCAGAGGTTGGGAATCAGAGGCAGGGAATCAGAGGCTTGGAATCAGATGCAGGGAATCAGATGCGGGGAATCAGAGGCGGGGAATCAGAGCTGGGGAATCAGAGGTGGGGAATCAGAGTTGGGGAATCAGAGGCGGGGACTTAGATATTGGGAAACAGAGGCAGGGAATCAGAGGCGGGGAATCAGATATGGGGAATCAGAGATGGGGAATCAGAGGCAGGGAATCAGATGTGCGGAATCAGAGATGGGGAATCAAAGGCAGGGAATCAGAATCAGAAGCAGGGAATCAGAGGCCGGGAATCAGAGGCCGGAATCAGATGCCGGGAATAAGAGGCCGGAAATCAGAGGTGGGGAATCAGAGTCCGGGAATCAGAGATGGGGATTCAGAGGCGGGGAATGAGATATGGGGAATCAGAGGCGGGGAATCATCGGCGGGGAAACAGAGGCGGGGAATCAGATATGGCGAATCAGAGGTGGCGAATCAAAGGCGGTGAATCAGAGATGGGGAATCAGAGGCCGGGAATCAGAGGCTGGGAATCAAACACGGGGAATCAGAGGAGGG
Source organism: Narcine bancroftii (assembly GCF_036971445.1). Classification (NCBI taxonomy): domain Eukaryota; kingdom Metazoa; phylum Chordata; class Chondrichthyes; order Torpediniformes; family Narcinidae; genus Narcine; species Narcine bancroftii. The sequence goes on from NW_027211930.1 coordinate 151,277, forward strand.
GAATCAGAATTGGGGAATCAGAGATGGGGAATCAGAGATGGGGAATCAGAGGCAGGGAATCAGACGCGGGGAATCAGAGGTGGTGAATCAGAGATGTGGAATCAGAGGCGGGGAATCAGAGGCAGGGAATCAGACGCGGGGAATAGGAGGCGGGGAATCATAGCTGGCGAATCAGAGGTGGGGAATCAGAGGTGGGGAATCAGAGGCGGGGAATCAGATATGGGGAATCAGAGGCGGGGAATCAGAGGCGGGGAAACAGTGGCGAGGAATCAGATATGGGGAATCAGAGGCAGGGAATTAGAGTTGGGGAATCAGAGGCGGGGAATCAGAGGCGGGGAAACAGAGGCGGGGAATCAAACACGGGGAATCAGAGGTGGGGAATCAGAGGTTGGGAATCAGAGGCAGGGAATCAGAGGCGGGGAATCAGAGGCGGGGAATCAGAGGCAGGGAATCAGATGTGCGGAATCGGAGATAGGGAATCAGAGGCGGGGAATCAGAGGCGGGGAATCAGAGGCCGGGAATCAGATATGGGGAAACAGAGGCGGGGAATCAGAGGCGGGGAAACAGAGGCTGGGAATCAGATATGGGGAATCAGAGGTGGGGAATCAGAGGTTGGGAATCAGAGGCAGGGAATCAGAGGCTTGGAATCAGATGCAGGGAATCAGATGCGGGGAATCAGAGGCGGGGAATCAGAGCTGGGGAATCAGAGGTGGGGAATCAGAGTTGGGGAATCAGAGGCGGGGACTTAGATATTGGGAAACAGAGGCAGGGAATCAGAGGCGGGGAATCAGATATGGGGAATCAGAGATGGGGAATCAGAGGCAGGGAATCAGATGTGCGGAATCAGAGATGGGGAATCAAAGGCAGGGAATCAGAATCAGAAGCAGGGAATCAGAGGCCGGGAATCAGAGGCCGGAATCAGATGCCGGGAATAAGAGGCCGGAAATCAGAGGTGGGGAATCAGAGTCCGGGAATCAGAGATGGGGATTCAGAGGCGGGGAATGAGATATGGGGAATCAGAGGCGGGGAATCATCGGCGGGGAAACAGAGGCGGGGAATCAGATATGGCGAATCAGAGGTGGCGAATCAAAGGCGGTGAATCAGAGATGGGGAATCAGAGGCCGGGAATCAGAGGCTGGGAATCAAACACGGGGAATCAGAGGAGGGGAATCAGAATTGGGGAATCAGAGATGGGGAATCAGAGATGGGGAATCAGAGGCAGGGAATCAGACGCGGGGAATCAGAGGTGGTGAATCAGAGATGTGGAATCAGAGGCGGGGAATCAGAGGCAGGGAATCAGACGCGGGGAATAGGAGGCGGGGAATCATAGCTGGCGAATCAGAGGTGGGGTATCAGAGGTGGGGAATCAGAGGCGGGGAATCAGATATTGGGAATCAGAGGTGGGGAATCAGAGGCGGGGAAACAGAGGCGGGGAATCAGAGGCGGGCAAACAGAGGCGGGGAATTAGATATGGGGAATCAGTGGTGGGGAATCAGAGGTGGTGAATCAGAGATGGGGAATCACAGGCGGGGAATCAGAGGCAGGGAATAGAACGCGGGGAATCAGAGGCAGGGAATCAGAGCTGGGGAATAAGAGGCGGGGAATCATAGTTGGGAATCAGAGGCGGGGAATCAGATATGGGGAAACAGAGGCGGGGAATCAGGGGCGGGGAAACAGAGGCGGGGAATCAGATATGGGGAATCGGATGTGGGGAATCAGAGGCGGGGAATCAGAGCTGTGGAATCAGAGGCGGGGAATCAGAGTTGGGGCATCAGAGGTGGGGAATTAGATATGGGGAAACAGAGGCGGGGAATCAGAGGCGTGGAAACAGAGGCGGGGAATCAGATATGGGGAATCAGAGGTGGGGAATCAGAGGCAGGTAATCAGATGTGCGGAATCAGAGATGGGGAATCAGAGGCAGGGAATCAGAATCAGAAGCGGGGAGTCAGAGGACGGGAATCAGAGGCCTGGAATCAGATGCTGGGAATAAGAGGCCGGGAATCAGACGTGGGGAATCAGAGTCCGGGAATCAGAGATGGGGAGTCAGAGGCGGGGAATGAGATATGGAGAATCAGAGGCGGGGAATCAGAGGCGGGGAAACAGAGGTGGGGAATCAGATATGGGGAATCAGAGGTGGCGAATCAAAGGCGGTGAATCAGAGATGGGGAATCAGAGGCGGGGAATCAGAGGCAGGGAATCAAACACGGGGAATCAGAGGCGGGGAATCAGAGCTGGGGAATCAGAGGCTGGGAATCAAAGTTGGGGAATCAGAGGCAGGGAATCAGATATGGGGAAACAGGGGCGGGGAATCAGAGGCGGGGAAACAGAGGCAGGGAATCAGATATGGGGAATCAGAGGCGGGGAATTAGAGTTGGGGAATCAGAGGCGGGGAATCAGAGGCGGGGAAACAGAGGCGGGGAATCAAACACGGGGAATCAGAGGTGGGGAATCAGAGGTTGGGAATCAGATGCAGGGAATCAGAGGCGGGGAATCAGAGGCGGGGAATCAGAGGCAGGGAATCAGATGTGCGGAATCGGAGATGGGGAATCAGAGGCAGGGAATCAGAGGCGGGGAATCAGAGGCGGGGAATCAGAGGCCGGGAATCAGATATGGGGAAACAGAGGCGGGGAAACAGAGGCTGGGGATCAGATATGGGGAATCAGAGGTGGGGAATCAGAGGTAGGGAATCAGAGGCAGGGAATCAGAGGCTTGGAATCAGATGCAGGGAATCAGATGCGGGGAATCAGAGGCGGGGAATCAGAGCTGGGGAATCAGATGCTGGGAATCAAAGTTGGGGAATCAGAGGCAGGGAATCAGATATGGGGAAACAGGGGTGGGGAATCAGAGGCGGGGAAACAGAGGCGGGGAATCAGATATGGGGAATCAGAGGCGGGGAATTAGAGTTGGGGAATCAGAGGCGGGGAATCAGAGGCGGAGAAACAGAGGCGGGGAATCAAACACGGGGAATCAGAGGTGGGGAATCAGAGGTTGGGAATCAGAGGCAGGGAATCAGAGGCGGGGAATCAGAGGCGGGGAATCAGAGGCAGGGAATCAGATGTGCGGAATCGGAGATGGGGAATCAGAGGCAGGGAATCAGAGGCGGGGAATCAGAGGCGGGGAACCAGAGGCCGGGAATCAGATATGGGGAAACAGAGGCGGGGAATCAGAGGCGGGGAAACAGAGGCCTGGAATCAGATATGGGGAATCAGAGGTGGGGAATCAGAGGTTGGGAATCAGAGGCAGGGAATAAGAGGCTTGGAATCAGATGCAGGGAATCAGATGCGGGGAATCAGAGGCGGGGAATCAGAGCTGGGGAATCAGAGGTGGGGAATTAGAGTTGTGGAATCAGAGGCGGGGACTTAGATATTGGGAAACAGAGGCGGGGAATCAGAGGCGGGGAAACAGAAGCGGGGAATCAGATATGGGGAATCAGAGATGGGGAATCAGAGGCAGGGAATCAGATGTGCGGAATCAGAGATGGGGAATCAAAGGCAGGGAATCAGAATCAGTAGCAGGGAATCAGAGGTGGGGAATCAGAGTCCGGGAATCAGAGATGGGGATTCAGAGGCGGGGAATGAGATATGGGGAATCAGAGGCGGGGAATCAGAGGCGGGGAAACAGAGGCGGGGAATCAGATATGGGGAATCAGAGGTGGCGAATCAAAGGCGGTGAATCAGAGTTGGGGAATCAGTGGCCGGGAATCAGAGGCAGGGAATCAAACACGGGGAATCAGAGGCGGGGAATCATAGCTGGCGAATCAGAGGCGGGGAATCAGAGGTGGGGAATCAGAGGCGGGGAATCAGATATTGGGAATCAGAGGTGGGGAATCAGAGGCGGGGAAACAGAGGCGGGGAATCAGATATGGGGTATCAGAGGTGGGGAATCAGAGGTTGTGAATCAGAGATGGGGAATCAGAGGCGGGGAATCAGAGGCCGGTAATCAGACGCGGGGAATCAGAGGCGGGGAATCAGAGCTGGGAAATTAGAGGCAGGGAATCAGAGTTGGGGATTCAGAGGCGGGGAATCAGATATGGGGAAACAGAGGCGGGGAATCAGATGCGGGCAAATAGAGGCGGGGATCAGATATGGGGAAACAGAGGCGGGGAATCAGAGGCGGGGAAACAGAGGCGTGGAATCAGATATGGGGAATCAGAGGTGGGGAATCAGAGGTTGGGAATCAGAGTCTGGGAATCAGAGGCTGGGAATCAGATGCATGGAATCAGATGCGGGGAATCAGAGGCGGGGAATCAGAGCTGGGGAATCAGAGGTGGGGAATCAAAGTTGGGGAATCAGAGGCGGGGACTTAGATATGGGGAAACAGAGGTGGGGAATCAGAGGCGGGGAAACAGAGGCGGGGAATCAGATATGGGGAATCAGAGGTGGGGAATCAGAGGCAGGGAATTAGATTTGCGGAATCAGAGATGGGGAATCAGAAGCAGGGAATCAGAGGCCGGAAATCAGAGGCCGGAATCAGATGCCAGGAATAAGAGGCCGGGAATCAGAGGTGGGGAATCAGAGTCCAAGAATCAGAGATGGGGAATCAGAGGCGGGGAATGAGATATGGGGAATCAGAGGCGGGGAAACAGAGGCGAGGAATCAGATATGGGGAATCAGAGGTGGCGAATCAAAGGCGGTGAATCAGAGATGGGGAATCAGAGGCGGGGAATCAGAGGCAGGGGATCAAAGACGGGGAATCAGAGGCGGGGAATCAGAGCTGGGGAATCAGAGGCGGGGAATCAGAGTTGGGGAATCAGAGGTGGGGAATCAGAGTTGGGGAATCAGAGGCGGGGACTTAGATATTGGGAAACAGAGGCGGGGAATCAAAGGTGGGGAAACAGAGGCGGGGAATCAGATATGGGGAATCAGAGGTGGGGAATCAGAGGCAGGGAATCAAACACGGGGAATCAGATGCGGGGAATCAGAGCTGGGGAATCAGAGGCGGGGAATCAGAGTTGGGGAATCAGAGGCGGGGAATCAGACGCAGGGAATCAATATGTGAAATCAGAGGTGGGGAATCAGACGCAGGGAATCAATATGGGAAATCAGAGTTGGGGAATCAGAGGTTGGGAATCAAAGGAAGGGAATCAGAGGCGAGGAATCAGAGCTGGGGAATCAGAGGCGGGGAATCAGAATTGGGGAATCAGAGATGGGGAATCAGAGATGGGGAATCAGAGGCGGGGAATCAGACGCGTGGAATCAGATGTGGTGAATCAGAGATGTGGAATCAGAGGCGGGGAATCAGAGGCAGGGAATCAGACGCGGGGAATCAGAGGTGGGGAATCATAGCTGGCGAATCAGAGGCGGGGAATGAGATATGGGGAATCAGAGGCGGGGAATCAGAGGCGGGGAAACAGTGGCGAGGAATCAGATATGGGGAATCAGAGGTGGCGAATCAAAGGCGGTGAATCAGAGATGGGGAATCAGAGGCGGGGAATCAGAGGCAGGGGATCAAACACGGGGAATCAGAGGCGGGGAATCAGAGCTGTGGAATCAGAGGCGGGGAATCAGAGTTGGGGAATCAGAGGCGGGGAATCAGAGCTGGGGAATCAGAGGTGGGGAATCAGAGTCGGGGAATCAGAGGCAGGGAGTCGGATGTGCGGAATCAGAGATGGGGAATCAGAGGTGGGGAATCAGAGGCGGTGAATCTGAGATGGGGAATCAGAGACGGGGAATCAGTGGCAGGTTATCAGACACGGGGATTCAGAGGCTGGGAATCAGACGGGGGGAATCAAAGGCGGGGAATGAAGCTGGGGAATCAGAGGCAGGGAATCAGAGTTGGGGAATCAGAGGCGGGGAATCAGAGTTGGGGAATCAGAGGCGGGGAATCAGAGCTGCGGAATCAGAGGTGGGGATCAGAGTCGGGGAATCAGAGGCAGGGGATCAAACACGGGGAATCAGAGGCGGGGAATCAGAGCTGGGGAATCAGAGGCGGGGAATCAGAGTTGGGGAATCAGAGGCGGGGAATCAGAGCTGCGGAATCAGAGGTGGGGATCAGAGTCGTGGAATCAGAGGCAGGGAATCAGATGTGCGGAATCAGTGATGGGGAATCAGAGGTGGGGAATCAGAGGCTGTGAATCAGAGATGGGGAATCAGAGGCGGGGAATCAGAGGCAAGAAATCAGACACGGGGTTTCAGAGGCTGGGAATCAGACGGGGGAATCAAAGGCGGGGAATCAGAGCTGGGGAATCAGAGGCAGGGAATCAGAGTTGGGGATTCAGAGGCGGGGAATCAGATATGGGGAAACAGAGGCGGGGAATCAGAGTCGGGCAAACAGAGGCGGGGAATTAGATATGGGGAATCAGAGGTGGGGAATCAGAGGTGGTGAATCAGAGATGGGGAATCACAGGCGGGGAATCAGAGGCAGGGAATAGAACGCGGGGAATCAGAGGCAGGGAATCAGAGTTGGGGCATCAGAGGTTTGGAATTAGATATGGGGAAACTGAGGCGGGGAATCAGAGGCGGGGAAACAGAGGCGGGAAATCAGATATGGGGAATCAGAGGTGGGGAATCAGAGGAAGGGAATCAGATGTGCGGAATCAGAGATGGGGAATCAGAGGCAGGGATTCAGAATCAGAAGCGGGGAATCAGAGGCCGGGAAACAGAGGTGGGGAATCAGATATGGGGAATCAGAGGCGGGGAATCAGAGCTGGGGAATCAGAGGCGGGGAATCAGAGTTGGGGAATCAGAGGCGGGGAATCAGAGCTGGGGAATCAGAGGTGGGGATCAGAGTCGGGGAATCAGAGGCAGGGAATCAGATGTGCGGAATCAGAGATGGGGAATCAGAGGTGGGGAATCAGCGGCTGTGAATCAGAGATTGGGAATCAGAGGCGGGGAATCAGAGGCAGGAAATCAGACACGGGGACTCAGAGGCTGGGAATCAGACGGGGGGAATCAAAGGCGGGGAATCAGAGCTGGGGAATCAGAGGCGGGGAATCAGAGTTGGGGAATCAGAAGCGGGGAATCAGATATGGGGAAACAGAGGAGGGGAACCAGAGGCGGGGAAACAGAGGCGGGGAATCTGATATGGGGAATCAGAGGTGGCGAATGAAAGGCGGTGAATCAGAGATGGTTAATCAGAGGCGGGGAATCAGAGGCAGTGAATCAAACACGGGGAATCATAGGTGGGGAATCAGAGCTGGGGAATCAGAGGCGGGGAATCAGAGTTGGGGAATCAGAGGCGGGGAATCAGATATGGGGAAACAGAGGCTGGGAATCAGAGGCAGGGAAACAGAGGTGGGGAATCATATATGGGGAATCAGAGGTGGGGAATCAGAGGTTGCGAAACAGAGGCAGGGAATCAGAGCTGGGGAATCAGAGGCGGGGAATCAGAGCTGCGGAATATGAGGCAGGGAATCAGAGTTGGGGATTCAGAGGCGGGGAATCAGAGCTGGGGAATCAGAGGCGGGGAATCAGAGGCGGGGAAATAGATATGGGGAAACAGAGGCGGGGAATTAGAGGCGGGGAAACAGAGGCGGGGAATCAGATATGGGGAATCAGAGGTGGGGAATCAGAGGCAGGGAATCAGATGTGCGGAATCAGAGATGGGGAATCAGAGGCAGGGATCAGAATCAGAAGCGGGGAATCAGAGGCCGGGATCAGAGGCCGGGAATCAGATGCCGGGAATAAGAGGCCAGGAATCAGAGTCCGGGAATCAGAGATGGGGAATCAGAGGCGGGGAATGAAATATGGGGAATCAGAGGCGGGGTATCAGAGGCGGGGAAACAGAGGCGGTGAATCTGATATGGGGAATCAGGGTGGCGAATGAAAGGCGGTGAATCAGAGATGGTGAATCAGAGGCGGGGAATCAGAGGCAGGGAATCAAACACGGGGAATCAGAGGCGGGGAATCAGAGCTGGGGAATCAGAGGCGGGGAATCAGAGTTGGGGATTCAGAGGCGGGGAATCAGATATGGGGAAACAGAGGCGGGGAATCAGAGGCGGGCAAACAGAGGCGGGGAATTAGATATGGGGAATCAGAGGTGGGGAATCAGAGGCGGGCAAACAGAGGAGGGGAATTAGATATGGGGAATCAGTGGTGGGGAATCAGAGGTGGTTTATCAGAGATGGGGAATCACAGGCGGGGAATCAGAGGCAGGGAATAGAACGCGGGGAATCAGAGGCAGGGAATCAGAGCTGGGGAATCAGAGGCGGGGAATCATAGTTGGGAATCAGAGGCGGGGAATCAGATATGGGGAAACAGAGGCGGGGAATCAGGGGCGGGGAAACAGAGGCGGGGAATCAGATATGGGGAATCGGATGCGGGGAATCAGAGGCGGGGAATCAGATATGGGGAATCAGAGGTGGGGAATCAGAGGCAGGTAATCAGATGTGCGGAATCAGAGATGGGGAATCAGAGGCAGGGAATCAGAATCAGAAGCGGGGAGTCAGAGGCCGGGAATCAGAGGCCTGGAATCAGATGCTGGGAATAAGAGGCCGGGAATCAGAGGTGGGGAATCAGAGTCCGGGAATCAGAGATGGGGATTCAGAGGCGGGGAATGAGATATGGAGAATCAGAGGCGGGGAATCAGAGGCGGGAAAACAGAGGTGGGGAATCAGATATGGGGAATCAGAGGTGGCGAATCAAAGGTGGTGAATCAGAGATGGGTAATCAGAGGCGGGGAATCAGAGGCAGGGAATCAAACACGGGGAATCAGAGGCGGGGAATCAGAGCTGGGGAATCAGAGGCTGGGAATCAAAGTTGGGGAATCAGAGGCAGGGAATCAGATATGGGGAAACAGGGGCGGGGAATCAGAGGCGGGGAAACAGAGGCGGGGAATCAGATATGGGGAATCAGAGGCAGGGAATTAGAGTTGGGGAATCAGAGGCGGGGAATCAGAGGCGGGGAAACAGAGGCGGGGAATCAAACACGGGGAATCAGAGGTGGGGAATCAGAGGTTGGGAATCAGAGGCAGGGAATCAGAGGCGGGGAATCAGAGGCGGGGAATCAGAGGCAGGGAATCAGATGTGCGGAATCGGAGATAGGGAATCAGAGGCGGGGAATCAGAGGCGGGGAATCAGAGGCCGGGAATCAGATATGGGGAAACAGAGGCGGGGAATCAGAGGCGGGGAAACAGAGGCTGGGAATCAGATATGGGGAATCAGAGGTGGGGAATCAGAGGTTGGGAATCAGAGGCAGGGAATCAGAGGCTTGGAATCAGATGCAGGGAATCAGATGCGGGGAATCAGAGGCGGGGAATCAGAGCTGGGGAATCAGAGGTGGGGAATCAGAGTTGGGGAATCAGAGGCGGGGACTTAGATATTGGGAAACAGAGGCAGGGAATCAGAGGCGGGGAATCAGATATGGGGAATCAGAGATGGGGAATCAGAGGCAGGGAATCAGATGTGCGGAATCAGAGATGGGGAATCAAAGGCAGGGAATCAGAATCAGAAGCAGGGAATCAGAGGCCGGGAATCAGAGGCCGGAATCAGATGCCGGGAATAAGAGGCCAGAAATCAGAGGTGGGGAATCAGAGTCCGGGAATCAGAGATGGGGATTCAGAGGCGGGGAATGAGATATGGGGAATCAGAGGCGGGGAATCATCGGCGGGGAAACAGAGGCGGGGAATCAGATATGGCGAATCAGAGGTGGCGAATCAAAGGCGGTGAATCAGAGATGGGGAATCAGAGGCCGGGAATCAGAGGCTGGGAATCAAACACGGGGAATCAGAGGAGGGGAATCAGAATTGGGGAATCAGAGATGGGGAATCAGAGATGGGGAATCAGAGGCAGGGAATCAGACGCGGGGAATCAGAGGTGGTGAATCAGAGATGTGGAATCAGAGGCGGGGAATCAGAGGCAGGGAATCAGACGCGGGGAATAGGAGGCGGGGAATCATAGCTGGCGAATCAGAGGTGGGGAATCAGAGGTGGGGAATCAGAGGCGGGGAATCAGATATTGGGAATCAGAGGTGGGGAATCAGAGGCGGGGAAACAGAGGCGGGGAATCAGAGGCGGGCAAACAGAGGCGGGGAATTAGATATGGGGAATCAGTGGTGGGGAATCAGAGGTGGTGAATCAGAGATGGGGAATCACAGGCGGGGAATCAGAGGCAGGGAATAGAACGCGGGGAATCAGAGGCAGGGAATCAGAGCTGGGGAATAAGAGGCGGGGAATCATAGTTGGGAATCAGAGGCGGGGAATCAGATATGGGGAAACAGAGGCGGGGAATCAGGGGCGGGGAAACAGAGGCGGGGAATCAGATATGGGGAATCGGATGTGGGGAATCAGAGGCGGGGAATCAGAGCTGTGGAATCAGAGGCGGGGAATCAGAGTTGGGGCATCAGAGGTGGGGAATTAGATATGGGGAAACAGAGGCGGGGAATCAGAGGCGTGGAAACAGAGGCGGGGAATCAGATATGGGGAATCAGAGGTGGGGAATCAGAGGCAGGTAATCAGATGTGCGGAATCAGAGATGGGGAATCAGAGGCAGGGAATCAGAATCAGAAGCGGGGAGTCAGAGGACGGGAATCAGAGGCCTGGAATCAGATGCTGGGAATAAGAGGCCGGGAATCAGACGTGGGGAATCAGAGTCCGGGAATCAGAGATGGGGAGTCAGAGGCGGGGAATGAGATATGGAGAATCAGAGGCGGGGAATCAGAGGCGGGGAAACAGAGGTGGGGAATCAGATATGGGGAATCAGAGGTGGCGAATCAAAGGCGGTGAATCAGAGATGGGGAATCAGAGGCGGGGAATCAGAGGCAGGGAATCAAACACGGGGAATCAGAGGCGGGGAATCAGAGCTGGGGAATCAGAGGCTGGGAATCAAAGTTGGGGAATCAGAGGCAGGGAATCAGATATGGGGAAACAGGGGCGGGGAATCAGAGGCGGGGAAACAGAGGAAGGGAATCAGATATGGGGAATCAGAGGCGGGGAATTAGAGTTGGGGAATCAGAGGCGGGGAATCAGAGGCGGGGAAACAGAGGCGGGGAATCAAACACGGGGAATCAGAGGTGGGGAATCAGAGGTTGGGAATCAGATGCAGGGAATCAGAGGCGGGGAATCAGAGGCGGGGAATCAGAGGCAGGGAATCAGATGTGCGGAATCGGAGATGGGGAATCAGAGGCAGGGAATCAGAGGCGGGGAATCAGAGGCGGGGAATCAGAGGCCGGGAATCAGATATGGGGAAACAGAGGCGGGGAAACAGAGGCTGGGGATCAGATATGGGGAATCAGAGGTGGGGAATCAGAGGTAGGGAATCAGAGGCAGGGAATCAGAGGCTTGGAATCAGATGCAGGGAATCAGATGCGGGGAATCAGAGGCGGGGAATCAGAGCTGGGGAATCAGATGCTGGGAATCAAAGTTGGGGAATCAGAGGCAGGGAATCAGATATGGGGAAACAGGGGTGGGGAATCAGAGGCGGGGAAACAGAGGCGGGGAATCAGATATGGGGAATCAGAGGCGGGGAATTAGAGTTGGGGAATCAGAGGCGGGGAATCAGAGGCGGAGAATCAGAGGCGGGGAATCAAACACGGGGAATCAGAGGTGGGGAATCAGAGGTTGGGAATCAGAGGCAGGGAATCAGAGGCGGGGAATCAGAGGCGGGGAATCAGAGGCAGGGAATCAGATGTGCGGAATCGGAGATGGGGAATCAGAGGCAGGGAATCAGAGGCGGGGAATCAGAGGCGGGGAACCAGAGGCCGGGAATCAGATATGGGGAAACAGAGGCGGGGAATCAGAGGCGGGGAAACAGAGGCTGGGAATCAGATATGGGGAATCAGATGTGGGGAATCAGAGGTTGGGAATCAGAGTCAGGGAATAAGAGGCTTGGAATCAGATGCAGGGAATCAGATGCGGGGAATCAGAGGCGGGGAATCAGAGCTGGGGAATCAGAGCTGGGGAATCAGAGATGGGGAATCAGAGGCAGGGAATCAGATGTGCGGAATCAGAGATGGGGAATCAAAGGCAGGGAATCAGAATCAGTAGCAGGGAATCAGAGGTGGGGAATCAGAGTCCGGGAATCAGAGATGGGGATTCAGAGGCGGGGAATGAGATATGGGGAATCAGAGGCGGGGAATCAGAGGCGGGGAAACAGAGGCGGGGAATCAGATATGGGGAATCCGAGGTGGCGAATCAAAGGCGGTGAATCAGAGTTGGGGAATCAGTGGCCGGGAATCAGAGGCAGGGAATCAAACACGGGGAATCAGAGGCGGGGAATCATAGCTGGCGAATCAGAGGCGGGGAATCAGAGGTGGGGAATCAGAGGCGGGGAATCAGATATTGGGAATCAGAGGTGGGGAATCAGAGGCGGGGAAACAGAGGCGGGGAATCAGATATGGGGTATCAGAGGTGGGGAATCAGAGGTTGTGAATCAGAGATGGGGAATCAGAGGCGGGGAATCAGAGGCCGGTAATCAGACGCGGGGAATCAAAGGCGGGGAATCAGAGCTGGGAAATTAGAGGCAGGGAATCAGAGTTGGGGATTCAGAGGCGGGGAATCAGATATGGGGAAACAGAGGCGGGGAATCAGATGCGGGCAAATAGAGGCGGGGATCAGATATGGGGAAACAGAGGCGGGGAATCAGAGGCGGGGAAACAGAGGCGTGGAATCAGATATGGGGAATCAGAGGTGGGGAATCAGAGGTTGGGAATCAGAGTCTGGGAATCAGAGGCTGGGAATCAGATGCATGGAATCAGATGCGGGGAATCAGAGGCGGGGAATCAGAGCTGGGGAATCAGAGGTGGGGAATCAAAGTTGGGGAATCAGAGGCGGGGACTTAGATATGGGGAAACAGAGGCGGGGAATCAGAGGCGGGGAAACAGAGGCGGGGAATCAGATATGGGGAATCAGAGGTGGGGAATCAGAGGCAGGGAATTAGATTTGCGGAATCAGAGATGGGGAATCAGAAGCAGGGAATCAGAGGCCGGAAATCAGAGGCCGGAATCAGATGCCGGGAATAAGAGGCCGGGAATCAGAGGTGGGGAATCAGAGTCCGGGAATCAGAGATGGGGAATCAGAGGCGGGGAATGAGATATGGGGAATCAGAGGCTGGGAAACAGAGGCGAGGAATCAGATATGGGGAATCAGAGGTGGCGAATCAAAGGCGGTGAATCAGAGATGGGGAATCAGAGGCGGGGAATCAGAGGCAGGGGATCAAAGACGGGGAATCAGAGGCGGGGAATCAGAGCTGGGGAATCAGAGGCGGGGAATCAGAGTTGGGGAATCAGAGGTGGGGAATCAGAGTTGGGGAATCAGAGGCGGGGACTTAGATATTGGGAAACAGAGGCGGGGAATCAAAGGTGGGGAAACAGAGGCGGGGAATCAGATATGGGGAATCAGAGGTGGGGAATCAGAGGCAGGGAATCAAACACGGGGAATCAGATGCGGGGAATCAGAGCTGGGGAATCAGAGGCGGGGAATCAGAGTTGGGGAATCAGAGGCGGGGAATCAGACGCAGGGAATCAATATGTGAAATCAGAGGTGGGGAATCAGACGCAGGGAATCAATATGGGAAATCAGAGTTGGGGAATCAGAGGTTGGGAATCAAAGGAAGGGAATCAGAGGCGAGGAATCAGAGCTGGGGAATCAGAGGCGGGGAATCAGAATTGGGGAATCAGAGATGGGGAATCAGAGATGGGGAATCAGAGGCGGGGAATCAGACGCGTGGAATCAGAGGTGGTGAATCAGAGATGTGGAATCAGAGGCGGGGAATCAGAGGCAGGGAATCAGACGCGGGGAATCAGAGGTGGGGAATCATAGCTGGCGAATCAGAGGCGGGGAATGAGATATGGGGAATCAGAGGCGGGGAATCAGAGGCGGGGAAACAGTGGCGAGGAATCAGATATGGGGAATCAGAGGTGGCGAATCAAAGGCGGTGAATCAGAGATGGGGAATCAGAGGCGGGGAATCAGAGGCAGGGGATCAAACACGGGGAATCAGAGGCGGGGAATCAGAGCTGTGGAATCAGAGGCGGGGAATCAGAGTTGGGGAATCAGAGGCGGGGAATCAGAGCTGGGGAATCAGAGGTGGGGAATCAGAGTCGGGGAATCAGAGGCAGGGAGTCGGATGTGCGGAATCAGAGATGGGGAATCAGAGGTGGGGAATCAGAGGCGGTGAATCTGAGATGGGGAATCAGAGACGGGGAATCAGTGGCAGGTTATCAGACACGGGGATTCAGAGGCTGGGAATCAGACGGGGGGAATCAAAGGCGGGGAATGAAGCTGGGGAATCAGAGGCAGGGAATCAGAGTTGGGGAATCAGAGGCGGGGAATCAGAGTTGGGGAATCAGAGGCGGGGAATCAGAGCTGCGGAATCAGAGGTGGGGATCAGAGTCGGGGAATCAGAGGCAGGGGATCAAACACGGGGAATCAGAGGCGGGGAATCAGAGCTGGGGAATCAGAGGCGGGGAATCAGAGTTGGGGAATCAGAGGCGGGGAATCAGAGCTGCGGAATCAGAGGTGGGGATCAGAGTCGTGGAATCAGAGGCAGGGAATCAGATGTGCGGAATCAGTGATGGGGAATCAGAGGTGGGGAATCAGAGGCTGTGAATCAGAGATGGGGAATCAGAGGCGGGGAATCAGAGGCAAGAAATCAGACACGGGGTTTCAGAGGCTGGGAATCAGACGGGGGAATCAAAGGCGGGGAATCAGAGCTGGGGAATCAGAGGCAGGGAATCAGAGTTGGGGATTCAGAGGCGGGGAATCTGATATGGGGAAACAGAGGCGGGGAATCAGAGTCGGGCAAACAGAGGCGGAGAATTAGATATGGGGAATCAGAGGTGGGGAATCAGAGGTGGTGAATCAGAGATGGGGAATCACAGGCGGGGAATCAGAGGCAGGGAATAGAACGCGGGGAATCAGAGGCAGGGAATCAGAGTTGGGGCATCAGAGGTTTGGAATTAGATATGGGGAAACTGAGGCGGGGAATCAGAGGCGGGGAAACAGAGGCGGGAAATCAGATATGGGGAATCAGAGGTGGGGAATCAGAGGCAGGGAATCAGATGTGCGGAATCAGAGATGGGGAATCAGAGGCAGGGATTCAGAATCAGAAGCGGGGAATCAGAGGCCGGGAAACAGAGGTGGGGAATCAGATATGGGGAATCAGAGGCGGGGAATCAGAGCTGGGGAATCAGAGGCGGGGAATCAGAGTTGGGGAATCAGAGGCGGGGAATCAGAGCTGGGGAATCAGAGGTGGGGATCAGAGTCGGGGAATCAGAGGCAGGGAATCAGATGTGCGGAATCAGAGATGGGGAATCAGAGGTGGGGAATCAGCGGCTGTGAATCAGAGATGGGGAATCAGAGGCGGGGAATCAGAGGCAGGAAATCAGACACGGGGACTCAGAGGCTGGGAATCAGACGGGGGGAATCAAAGGCGGGGAATCAGAGCTGGGGAATCAGAGGCGGGGAATCAGAGTTGGGGAATCAGAAGCGGGGAATCAGATATGGGGAAACAGAGGAGGGGAATCAGAGGCGGGGAAACAGAGGCGGGGAATCTGATATGGGGAATCAGAGGTGGCGAATGAAAGGCGGTGAATCAGAGATGGTTAATCAGAGGCGGGGAATCAGAGGCAGTGAATCAAACACGGGGAATCATAGGTGGGGAATCAGAGCTGGGGAATCAGAGGCGGGGAATCAGAGTTGGGGAATCAGAGGCGGGGAATCAGATATGGGGAAACAGAGGCTGGGAATCAGAGGCAGGGAAACAGAGGTGGGGAATCATATATGGGGAATCAGAGGTGGGGAATCAGAGGTTGCGAAACAGAGGCAGGGAATCAGAGCTGGGGAATCAGAGGCGGGGAATCAGAGCTGCGGAATATGAGGCAGGGAATCAGAGTTGGGGATTCAGAGGCGGGGAATCAGAGCTGGGGAATCAGAGGCGGGGAATCAGAGGCGGGGAAATTGATATGGGGAAACGGAGGCGGGGAATTAGAGGCGGGGAAACAGAGGCGGGGAATCAGATATGGGGAATCAGAGGTGGGGAATCAGAGGCAGGGAATCAGATGTGCGGAATCAGAGAAGGGGAATCAGAGGCAGGGATCAGAATCAGAAGCGGGGAATCAGAGGCCGGGATCAGAGGCCGGGAATCAGATGCCGGGAATAAGAGGCCAGGAATCAGAGTCCGGGAATCAGAGATGGGGAATCAGAGGCGGGGAATGAAATATGGGGAATCAGAGGCGGGGTATCAGAGGCGGGGAAACAGAGGCGGTGAATCTGATATGGGGAATCAGGGTGGCGAATGAAAGGTGGTGAATCAGAGATGGTGAATCAGAGGCGGGGAATCAGAGGCAGGGAATCAAACACGGGGAATCAGAGGCGGGGAATCAGAGCTGGGGAATCAGAGGCGGGGAATCAGAGTTGGGGATTCAGAGGCGGGGAATCAGATATGGGGAAACAGAGGCGGGGAATCAGAGGCGGGCAAACAGAGGCGGGGAATTAGATATGGGGAATCAGAGGTGGGGAATCAGAGGCGGGCAAACAGAGGAGGGGAATTAGATATGGGGAATCAGTGGTGGGGAATCAGAGGTGGTTTATCAGAGATGGGGAATCACAGGCGGGGAATCAGAGGCAGGGAATAGAACGCGGGGAATCAGAGGCAGGGAATCAGAGCTGGGGAATCAGAGGCGGGGAATCATAGTTGGGAATCAGAGGCGGGGAATCAGATATGGGGAAACAGAGGCGGGGAATCAGGGGCGGGGAAACAGAGGCGGGGAATCAGATATGGGGAATCGGATGCGGGGAATCAGAGGCGGGGAATCAGATATGGGGAATCAGAGGTGGGGAATCAGAGGCAGGTAATCAGATGTGCGGAATCAGAGATGGGGAATCAGAGGCAGGGAATCAGAATCAGAAGCGGGGAGTCAGAGGCCGGGAATCAGAGGCCTGGAATCAGATGCTGGGAATAAGAGGCCGGGAATCAGAGGTGGGGAATCAGAGTCCGGGAATCAGAGATGGGGATTCAGAGGCGGGGAATGAGATATGGAGTATCAGAGGCGGGGAATCAGAGGCGGGAAAACAGAGGTGGGGAATCAGATATGGGG
Organism: Narcine bancroftii; assembly: GCF_036971445.1. Lineage (NCBI taxonomy): Eukaryota > Metazoa > Chordata > Chondrichthyes > Torpediniformes > Narcinidae > Narcine > Narcine bancroftii. The sequence goes on from NW_027211930.1 coordinate 168,246, forward strand.
AATCAGAGGTGGCGAATCAAAGGTGGTGAATCAGAGATGGGTAATCAGAGGCGGGGAATCAGAGGCAGGGAATCAAACACGGGGAATCAGAGGCGGGGAATCAGAGCTGGGGAATCAGAGGCTGGGAATCAAAGTTGGGGAATCAGAGGCAGGGAATCAGATATGGGGAAACAGGGGCGGGGAATCAGAGGCGGGGAAACAGAGGCGGGGAATGAGATATGGGGAATCAGAGGCAGGGAATTAGAGTTGGGGAATCAGAGGCGGGGAATCAGAGGCGGGGAAACAGAGGCGGGGAATCAAACACGGGGAATCAGAGGTGGGGAATCAGAGGTTGGGAATCAGAGGCAGGGAATCAGAGGCGGGGAATCAGAGGCGGGGAATCAGAGGCAGGTAATCAGATGTGCGGAATCGGAGATAGGGAATCAGAGGCGGGGAATCAGAGGCGGGGAATCAGAGGCCGGGAATCAGATATGGGGAAACAGAGGCGGGGAATCAGAGGCCGGGAATCAGATATGGGGAAACAGAGGCGGGGAATCAGAGGCGGGGAAACAGAGGCTGGGAATCAGATATGGGGAATCAGAGGTGGGGAATCAGAGGTTGGGAATCAGAGGCAGGGAATCAGAGGCTTGGAATCAGATGCAGGGAATCAGATGCGGGGAATCAGAGGCGGGGAATCAGAGCTGGGGAATCAGAGGTGGGGAATCAGAGTTGGGGAATCAGAGGCGGGGACTTAGATATTGGGAAACAGAGGCAGGGAATCAGAGGCGGGGAATCAGATATGGGGAATCAGAGATGGGGAATCAGAGGCAGGGAATCAGATGTGCGGAATCAGAGATGGGGAATCAAAGGCAGGGAATCAGAATCAGATGCAGGGAATCAGAGGCCGGGAATCAGAGGCCGGAATCAGATGCCGGGAATAAGAGGCCGGAAATCAGAGGTGGGGAATCAGAGTCCGGGAATCAGAGATGGGGATTCAGAGGCGGGGAATGAGATATGGGGAATCAGAGGCGGGGAATCATCGGCGGGGAAACAGAGGCGGGGAATCAGATATGGCGAATCAGAGGTGGCGAATCAAAGGCGGTGAATCAGAGATGGGGAATCAGAGGCCGGGAATCAGAGGCTGGGAATCAAACACGGGGAATCAGAGGAGGGGAATCAGAATTGGGGAATCAGAGATGGGGAATCAGAGATGGGGAATCAGAGGCAGGGAATCAGACGCGGGGAATCAGAGGTGGTGAATCAGAGATGTGGAATCAGAGGCGGGGAATCAGAGGCAGGGAATCAGACGCGGGGAATAGGAGGCGGGGAATCATAGCTGGCGAATCAGAGGTGGGGAATCAGAGGTGGGGAATCAGAGGCGGGGAATCAGATATTGGGAATCAGAGGTGGGGAATCAGAGGCGGGGAAACAGAGGCGGGGAATCAGAGGCGGGGAAACAGAGGCAGGGAATCAGATATGGGGAATCAGAGGCGGGGAATTAGAGTTGGGGAATCAGAGGCGGGGAATCAGAGGCAGGGAATCAAACACGGGGAATCAGAGGCGGGGAATCAGAGCTGGGGAATCAGAGGCTGGGAATCAAAGTTGGGGAATCAGAGGCAGGGAATCAGATATGGGGAAACAGGGGCGGGGAATCAGAGGCGGGGAAACAGAGGCAGGGAATCAGATATGGGGAATCAGAGGCGGGGAATTAGAGTTGGGGAATCAGAGGCGGGGAATCAGAGGCGGGGAAACAGAGGCGGGGAATCAAACACGGGGAATCAGAGGTGGGGAATCAGAGGTTGGGAATCAGATGCAGGGAATCAGAGGCGGGGAATCAGAGGCGGGGAATCAGAGGCAGGGAATCAGATGTGCGGATTCGGAGATGGGGAATCAGAGGCAGGGAATCAGAGGCGGGGAATCAGAGGCGGGGAATCAGAGGCCGGGAATCAGATATGGGGAAACAGAGGCGGGGAAACAGAGGCTGGGGATCAGATATGGGGAATCAGAGGTGGGGAATCAGAGGTTGGGAATCAGAGGCAGGGAATCAGAGGCTTGGAATCAGATGCAGGGAATCAGATGCGGGGAATCAGAGGCGGGGAATCAGAGCTGGGGAATCAGTTGCTGGGAATCAAAGTTGGGGAATCAGAGGCAGGGAATCAGATATGGGGAAACAGGGGTGGGGAATCAGAGGCGGGGAAACAGAGGCGGGGAATCAGATATGGGGAATCAGAGGCGGGGAATTAGAGTTGGGGAATCAGAGGCGGGGAATCAGAGGCGGGGAAACAGAGGCGGGGAATCAAACACGGGGAATCAGAGGTGGGGAATCAGAGGTTGGGAATCAGAGGCAGGGAATCAGAGGCGGGGAATCAGAGGCGGGGAATCAGAGGCAGGGAATCAGATGTGCGGAATCGGAGATGGGGAATCAGAGGCAGGGAATCAGAGGCGGGGAATCAGAGGCGGGGAACCAGAGGCCGGGAATCAGATATGGGGAAACAGAGGCGGGGAATCAGAGGCGGGGAAACAGAGGCTGGGAATCAGATATGGGGAATCAGAGGTGGGGAATCAGAGGTTGGGAATCAGAGGCAGGGAATAAGAGGCTTGGAATCAGATGCAGGGAATCAGATGCGGGGAATCAGAGGCGGGGAATCAGAGCTGGGGAATCAGAGGTGGGGAATTAGAGTTGTGGAATCAGAGGCGGGGACTTAGATATTGGGAAACAGAGGCGGGGAATCAGAGGCGGGGAAACAGAAGCGGGGAATCAGATATGGGGAATCAGAGATGGGGAATCAGAGGCAGGGAATCAGATGTGCGGAATCAGAGATGGGGAATCACAGGCGGGGAATCAGAGGCAGGGAATAGAACGCGGGGAATCAGAGGCAGGGAATCAGAGCTGGGGAATCAGAGGCGGGGAATCATAGTTGGGAATCAGAGGCGGGGAATCAGATATGGGGAAACAGAGGCGGGGAATCAGGGGCGGGGAAACAGAGGCGGGGAATCAGATATGGGGAATCGGATGCGGGGAATCAGAGGCGGGGAATCAGATATGGGGAATCAGAGGTGGGGAATCAGAGGCAGGTAATCAGATGTGCGGAATCAGAGATGGGGAATCAGAGGCAGGGAATCAGAATCAGAAGCGGGGAGTCAGAGGCCGTGAATCAGAGGCCTGGAATCAGATGCTGGGAATAAGAGGCCGGGAATCAGAGGTGGGGAATCAGAGTCCGGGAATCAGAGATGGGGATTCAGAGGCGGGGAATGAGATATGGAGAATCAGAGGCGGGGAATCAGAGGCGGGAAAACAGAGGTGGGGAATCAGATATGGGGAATCAGAGGTGGCGAATCAAAGGTGGTGAATCAGAGATGGGTAATCAGAGGCGGGGAATCAGAGGCAGGGAATCAAACACGGGGAATCAGAGGCGGGGAATCAGAGCTGGGGAATCAGAGGCTGGGAATCAAAGTTGGGGAATCAGAGGCAGGGAATCAGATATGGGGAAACAGGGGCGGGGAATCAGAGGCGGGGAAACAGAGGCGGGGAATCAGATATGGGGAATCAGAGGCTGGGAATTAGAGTTGGGGAATCAGAGGCGGGGAATCAGAGGCGGGGAAACAGAGGCGGGGAATCAAACACGGGGAATCAGAGGTGGGGAATCAGAGGTTGGGAATCAGAGGCAGGGAATCAGAGGCGGGGAATCAGAGGCGGGGAATCAGAGGCAGGGAATCAGATGTGCGGAATCGGAGATAGGGAATCAGAGGCGGGGAATCAGAGGCGGGGAATCAGAGGCCGGGAATCAGATATGGGGAAACAGAGGCGGGGAATCAGAGGCGGGGAAACAGAGGCTGGGAATCAGATATGGGGAATCAGAGGTGGGGAATCAGAGGTTGGGAATCAGAGGCAGGGAATCAGAGGCTTGGAATCAGATGCAGGGAATCAGATGCTGGGAATAAGAGGCCGGGAATCAGAGGTGGGGAATCAGAGTCCGGGAATCAGAGATGGGGATTCAGAGGCGGGGAATGAGATATGGAGTATCAGAGGCGGGGAATCAGAGGCGGGAAAACAGAGGTGGGGAATCAGATATGGGGAATCAGAGGTGGCGAATCAAAGGTGGTGAATCAGAGATGGGTAATCAGAGGCGGGGAATCAGAGGCAGGGAATCAAACACGGGGAATCAGAGGCGGGGAATCAGAGCTGGGGAATCAGAGGCTGGGAATCAAAGTTGGGGAATCAGAGGCAGGGAATCAGATATGGGGAAACAGGGGCGGGGAATCAGAGGCGGGGAAACAGAGGCGGGGAATGAGATATGGGGAATCAGAGGCAGGGAATTAGAGTTGGGGAATCAGAGGCGGGGAATCAGAGGCGGGGAAACAGAGGCGGGGAATCAAACACGGGGAATCAGAGGTGGGGAATCAGAGGTTGGGAATCAGAGGCAGGGAATCAGAGGCGGGGAATCAGAGGCGGGGAATCAGAGGCAGGTAATCAGATGTGCGGAATCGGAGATAGGGAATCAGAGGCGGGGAATCAGAGGCGGGGAATCAGAGGCCGGGAATCAGATATGGGGAAACAGAGGCGGGGAATCAGAGGCCGGGAATCAGATATGGGGAAACAGAGGCGGGGAATCAGAGGCGGGGAAACAGAGGCTGGGAATCAGATATGGGGAATCAGAGGTGGGGAATCAGAGGTTGGGAATCAGAGGCAGGGAATCAGAGGCTTGGAATCAGATGCAGGGAATCAGATGCGGGGAATCAGAGGCGGGGAATCAGAGCTGGGGAATCAGAGGTGGGGAATCAGAGTTGGGGAATCAGAGGCGGGGACTTAGATATTGGGAAACAGAGGCAGGGAATCAGAGGCGGGGAATCAGATATGGGGAATCAGAGATGGGGAATCAGAGGCAGGGAATCAGATGTGCGGAATCAGAGATGGGGAATCAAAGGCAGGGAATCAGAATCAGATGCAGGGAATCAGAGGCCGGGAATCAGAGGCCGGAATCAGATGCCGGGAATAAGAGGCCGGAAATCAGAGGTGGGGAATCAGAGTCCGGGAATCAGAGATGGGGATTCAGAGGCGGGGAATGAGATATGGGGAATCAGAGGCGGGGAATCATCGGCGGGGAAACAGAGGCGGGGAATCAGATATGGCGAATCAGAGGTGGCGAATCAAAGGCGGTGAATCAGAGATGGGGAATCAGAGGCCGGGAATCAGAGGCTGGGAATCAAACACGGGGAATCAGAGGAGGGGAATCAGAATTGGGGAATCAGAGATGGGGAATCAGAGATGGGGAATCAGAGGCAGGGAATCAGACGCGGGGAATCAGAGGTGGTGAATCAGAGATGTGGAATCAGAGGCGGGGAATCAGAGGCAGGGAATCAGACGCGGGGAATAGGAGGCGGGGAATCATAGCTGGCGAATCAGAGGTGGGGAATCAGAGGTGGGGAATCAGAGGCGGGGAATCAGATATTGGGAATCAGAGGTGGGGAATCAGAGGCGGGGAAACAGAGGCGGGGAATCAGAGGCGGGGAAACAGAGGCAGGGATTCAGATATGGGGAATCAGAGGCGGGGAATTAGAGTTGGGGAATCAGAGGCGGGGAATCAGAGGCAGGGAATCAAACACGGGGAATCAGAGGCGGGGAATCAGAGCTGGGGAATCAGAGGCTGGGAATCAAAGTTGGGGAATCAGAGGCAGGGAATCAGATATGGGGAAACAGGGGCGGGGAATCAGAGGCGGGGAAACAGAGGCAGGGAATCAGATATGGGGAATCAGAGGCGGGGAATTAGAGTTGGGGAATCAGAGGCGGGGAATCAGAGGCGGGGAAACAGAGGCGGGGAATCAAACACGGGGAATCAGAGGTGGGGAATCAGAGGTTGGGAATCAGATGCAGGGAATCAGAGGCAGGGAATCAGAGGCGGGGAATCAGAGGCAGGGAATCAGATGTGCGGATTCGGAGATGGGGAATCAGAGGCAGGGAATCAGAGGCGGGGAATCAGAGGCGGGGAATCAGAGGCCGGGAATCAGATATGGGGAAACAGAGGCGGGGAAACAGAGGCTGGGGATCAGATATGGGGAATCAGAGGTGGGGAATCAGAGGTTGGGAATCAGAGGCAGGGAATCAGAGGCTTGGAATCAGATGCAGGGAATCAGATGCGGGGAATCAGAGGCGGGGAATCAGAGCTGGGGAATCAGTTGCTGGGAATCAAAGTTGGGGAATCAGAGGCAGGGAATCAGATATGGGGAAACAGGGGTGGGGAATCAGAGGCGGGGAAACAGAGGCGGGGAATCAGATATGGGGAATCAGAGGCGGGGAATTAGAGTTGGGGAATCAGAGGCGGGGAATCAGAGGCGGGGAAACAGAGGCGGGGAATCAAACACGGGGAATCAGAGGTGGGGAATCAGAGGTTGGGAATCAGAGGCAGGGAATCAGAGGCGGGGAATCAGAGGCGGGGAATCAGAGGCAGGGAATCAGATGTGCGGAATCGGAGATGGGGAATCAGAGGCAGGGAATCAGAGGCGGGGAATCAGAGGCGGGGAACCAGAGGCCGGGAATCAGATATGGGGAAACAGAGGCGGGGAATCAGAGGCGGGGAAACAGAGGCTGGGAATCAGATATGGGGAATCAGAGGTGGGGAATCAGAGGTTGGGAATCAGAGGCAGGGAATAAGAGGCTTGGAATCAGATGCAGGGAATCAGATGCGGGGAATCAGAGGCGGGGAATCAGAGCTGGGGAATCAGAGGTGGGGAATTAGAGTTGTGGAATCAGAGGCGGGGACTTAGATATTGGGAAACAGAGGCGGGGAATCAGAGGCGGGGAAACAGAAGCGGGGAATCAGATATGGGGAATCAGAGATGGGGAATCAGAGGCAGGGAATCAGATGTGCGGAATCAGAGATGGGGAATCACAGGCGGGGAATCAGAGGCAGGGAATAGAACGCGGGGAATCAGAGGCAGGGAATCAGAGCTGGGGAATCAGAGGCGGGGAATCATAGTTGGGAATCAGAGGCGGGGAATCAGATATGGGGAAACAGAGGCGGGGAATCAGGGGCGGGGAAACAGAGGCGGGGAATCAGATATGGGGAATCGGATGCGGGGAATCAGAGGCGGGGAATCAGATATGGGGAATCAGAGGTGGGGAATCAGAGGCAGGTAATCAGATGTGCGGAATCAGAGATGGGGAATCAGAGGCAGGGAATCAGAATCAGAAGCGGGGAGTCAGAGGCCGTGAATCAGAGGCCTGGAATCAGATGCTGGGAATAAGAGGCCGGGAATCAGAGGTGGGGAATCAGAGTCCGGGAATCAGAGATGGGGATTCAGAGGCGGGGAATGAGATATGGAGAATCAGAGGCGGGGAATCAGAGGCGGGAAAACAGAGGTGGGGAATCAGATATGGGGAATCAGAGGTGGCGAATCAAAGGTGGTGAATCAGAGATGGGTAATCAGAGGCGGGGAATCAGAGGCAGGGAATCAAACACGGGGAATCAGAGGCGGGGAATCAGAGCTGGGGAATCAGAGGCTGGGAATCAAAGTTGGGGAATCAGAGGCAGGGAATCAGATATGGGGAAACAGGGGCGGGGAATCAGAGGCGGGGAAACAGAGGCGGGGAATCAGATATGGGGAATCAGAGGCTGGGAATTAGAGTTGGGGAATCAGAGGCGGGGAATCAGAGGCGGGGAAACAGAGGCGGGGAATCAAACACGGGGAATCAGAGGTGGGGAATCAGAGGTTGGGAATCAGAGGCAGGGAATCAGAGGCGGGGAATCAGAGGCGGGGAATCAGAGGCAGGGAATCAGATGTGCGGAATCGGAGATAGGGAATCAGAGGCGGGGAATCAGAGGCGGGGAATCAGAGGCCGGGAATCAGATATGGGGAAACAGAGGCGGGGAATCAGAGGCGGGGAAACAGAGGCTGGGAATCAGATATGGGGAATCAGAGGTGGGGAATCAGAGGTTGGGAATCAGAGGCAGGGAATCAGAGGCTTGGAATCAGATGCAGGGAATCAGATGCGGGGAATCAGAGGCGGGGAATCAGAGCTGGGGAATCAGAGGTGGGGAATCAGAGTTGGGGAATCAGAGGCGGGGACTTAGATATTGGGAAACAGAGGCAGGGAATCAGAGGCGGGGAATCAGATATGGGGAATCAGAGATGGGGAATCAGAGGCAGGGAATCAGATGTGCGGAATCAGAGATGGGGAATCACAGGCGGGGAATCAGAGGCAGGGAATAGAACGCGGGGAATCAGAGGCAGGGAATCAGAGTTGGGGCATCAGAGGTTTGGAATTAGATATGGGGAAACTGAGGCGGGGAATCAGAGGCGGGGAAACAGAGGCGGGAAATCAGATATGGGGAATCAGAGGTGGGGAATCAGAGGCAGGGAATCAGATGTGCGGAATCAGAGATGGGGAATCAGAGGCAGGGATTCAGAATCAGAAGCGGGGAATCAGAGGCCGGGAAACAGAGGTGGGGAATCAGATATGGGGAATCAGAGGTGGGGAATCAGAGGCCGGAATCAGATGCCGGGAATAAGAGGCCGGGAATCAGAGGTGGGGAATCAGAGTCCGGGAATCAGAGATGGGTAATCAGAGGCGGGGAATGAGATATGGGGAATCAGAGGCGGGGAATCAGAGGCGGGGAAACAGAGGCGAGGAATCAGATATGGGGAATCAGAGGTGGCGAATCAAAGGCGATGAATCAGAGATGGGGAATCAGAGGCGTGGAATCAGAGGCAGGGAATCAAACACGGGGAATCAGAGGCGGGGAATCAGAGCTGGGGAATCAGAGGCGGGGAATCAGAGTTGGGGAATCAGAGGCGGGGAATCAGAGCTGGGGAATCAGAGGTGGGGATCAGAGTCGGGGAATCAGAGGCAGGGAATCAGATGTGCGGAATCAGAGATGGGGAATCAGAGGTGGGGAATCAGAGGCTGTGAATCAGAGATGGGGAATCAGAGGCGGGGAATCAGAGGCAAGAAATCAGACACGGGGTTTCAGAGGCTGGGAATCAGACGGGGGAATCAAAGGCGGGGAATCAGAGCTGGGGAATCAGAGGCAGGGAATCAGAGTTGGGGATTCAGAGGCGGGGAATCAGATATGGGGAAACAGAGGCGGGGAATCAGAGGCGGGCAAACAGAGGCGGGGAATTAGATATGGGGAATCAGAGGTGGGGAATCAGAGGCGGGCAAACAGAGGAGGGGAATTAGATATGGGGAATCAGTGGTGGGGAATCAGAGGTGGTTTATCAGAGATGGGGAATCACAGGCGGGGAATCAGAGGCAGGGAATAGAACGCGGGGAATCAGAGGCAGGGAATCAGAGCTGGGGATTCAGAGGCGGGGAATCATAGTTGGGAATCAGAGGCGGGGAATCAGATATGGGGAAACAGAGGCGGGGAATCAGGGGCGGGGAAACAGAGGCGGGGAATCAGATATGGGGAATCGGATGCGGGGAATCAGAGGCGGGGAATCAGATATGGGGAATCAGAGGTGGGGAATCAGAGGCAGGTAATCAGATGTGCGGAATCAGAGATGGGGAATCAGAGGCAGGGAATCAGAATCAGAAGCGGGGAGTCAGAGGCCGGGAATCAGAGGCCTGGAATCAGATGCTGGGAATAAGAGGCCGGGAATCAGAGGTGGGGAATCAGAGTCCGGGAATCAGAGATGGGGATTCAGAGGCGGGGAATGAGATATGGAGAATCAGAGGCGGGGAATCAGAGGCGGGAAAACAGAGGTGGGGAATCAGATATGGGGAATCAGAGGTGGCGAATCAAAGGTGGTGAATCAGAGATGGGTAATCAGAGGCGGGGAATCAGAGGCAGGGAATCAAACACGGGGAATCAGAGGCGGGGAATCAGAGCTGGGGAATCAGAGGCTGGGAATCAAAGTTGGGGAATCAGAGGCAGGGAATCAGATATGGGGAAACAGGGGCGGGGAATCAGAGGCGGGGAAACAGAGGCGGGGAATCAGATATGGGGAATCAGAGGCGGGGAATTACAGTTGGGGAATCAGAGGCGGGGAATCAGAGGCGGGGAAACAGAGGCGGGGAATCAAACACGGGGAATCAGAGGTGGGGAATCAGAGGTTGGGAATCAGAGGCAGGGAATCAGAGGCGGGGAATCAGAGGCGGGGAATCAGAGGCAGGGAATCAGATGTGCGGAATCGGAGATAAGGAATCAGAGGCGGGGAATCAGAGGCGGGGAATCAGAGGCCGGGAATCAGATATGGGGAAACAGAGGCGGGGAATCAGAGGCGGGGAAACAGAGGCTGGGAATCAGATATGGGGAATCAGAGGTGGGGAATCAGAGGTTGGGAATCAGAGGCAGGGAATCAGAGGCTTGGAATCAGATGCAGGGAATCAGATGCGGGGAATCAGAGGCGGGGAATCAGAGCTGGGGAATCAGAGGTGGGGAATCAGAGTTGGGGAATCAGAGGCGGGGACTTAGATATTGGGAAACAGAGGCAGGGAATCAGAGGCGGGGAATCAGATATGGGGAATCAGAGATGGGGAATCAGAGGCAGGGAATCAGATGTGCGGAATCAGAGATGGGGAATCAAAGGCAGGGAATCAGAATCAGAAGCAGGGTATCAGAGGCCGGGAATCAGAGGCCGGAATCAGATGCCGGGAATAAGAGGCCGGAAATCAGAGGTGGGGAATCAGAGTCCGGGAATCAGAGATGGGGATTCAGAGGCGGGGAATGAGATATGGGGAATCAGAGGCGTGGAATCAGAGGCGGGGAAACAGAGGCGGGGAATCAGATATGGTGAATCAGAGGTGGCGAATCAAAGGCGGTGAATCAGAGATGGGGAATCAGAGGCCGGGAATCAGAGGCTGGGAATCAAACACGGGGAATCAGAGGATGGGAATCAGAATTGGGGAATCAGAGATGGGGAATCAGAGATGGGGAATCAGAGGCAGGGAATCAGACGCGGGGAATCAGAGGTGGTGAATCAGAGATGTGGAATCAGAGGCGGGGAATCAGAGGCAGGGAATCAGACGCGGGGAATAGGAGGCGGGGAATCATAGCTGGCGAATCAGAGGTGGGGAATCAGAGGTGGGGAATCAGAGGCGGGGAATCAGATATTGGGAATCAGAGGTGGGGAATCAGAGGCGGGGAAACAGAGGCGGGGAATCAGAGGCGGGGAAACAGAGGCAGGGAATCAGATATGGGGAATCAGAGGCGGGGAATTAGAGTTGGGGAATCAGAGGCGGGGAATCAGAGGCAGGGAATCAAACACGGGGAATCAGAGGCGGGGAATCAGAGCTGGGGAATCAGAGGCTGGGAATCAAAGTTGGGGAATCAGAGGCAGGGAATCAGATATGGGGAAACAGGGGCGGGGAATCAGAGGCGGGGAAACAGAGGCAGGGAATCAGATATGGCGAATCAGAGGCGGGGAATTAGAGTTGGGGAATCAGAGGCGGGGAATCAGAGGCGGGGAAACAGAGGCGGGGAATCAAACACGGGGAATCAGAGGTGGGGAATCAGAGGTTGGGAATCAGATGCAGGGAATCAGAGGCGGGGAATCAGAGGCGGGGAATCAGAGGCAGGGAATCAGATGTGCGGAATCAGAGATGGGGAATCAGAGGCAGGGAATCAGAGGCGGGGAATCAGAGGCGGGGAATCAGAGGCCGGGAATCAGATATGGGGAAACAGAGGCGGGGAAACAGAGGCTGGGGATCAGATATGGGGAATCAGAGGTGGGGAATCAGAGGTTGGGAATCAGAGGCAGGGAATCAGAGGCTTGGAATCAGATGCAGGGAATCAGATGCGGGGAATCAGAGGCGGGGAATCAGAGCTGGGGAATCAGATGCCTGGAATCAAAGTTGGGGAATCAGAGGCAGGGAATCAGATATGGGGAAACAGGGGTGGGGAATCAGAGGCGGGGAAACAGAGGCGGGGAATCAGATATGGGGAATCAGAGGCGGGGAATTAGAGTTGGGGAATCAGAGGCGGGGAATCAGAGGCGGGGAAACAGAGGCGGGGAATCAAACACGGGGAATCAGAGGTGGGGAATCAGAGGTTGGGAATCAGAGGCAGGGAATCAGAGGCGGGGAATCAGATATTGGGAATCAGAGGTGGGGAATCAGAGGCGGGGAAACAGAGGCGGGGAATCAGAGGCGGGGAAACAGAGGCAGGGAATCAGATATGGGGAATCAGAGGCGGGGAATTAGAGTTGGGGAATCAGAGGCGGGGAATCAGAGGCAGGGAATCAAACACGGGGAATCAGAGGCGGGGAATCAGAGCTGGGGAATCAGAGGCTGGGAATCAAAGTTGGGGAATCAGAGGCAGGGAATCAGATATGGGGAAACAGGGGCGGGGAATCAGAGGCGGGGAAACAGAGGCAGGGAATCAGATATGGGGAATCAGAGGCGGGGAATTAGAGTTGGGGAATCAGAGGCGGGGAATCAGAGGCGGGGAAACAGAGGCGGGGAATCAAACACGGGGAATCAGAGGTGGGGAATCAGAGGTTGGGAATCAGATGCAGGGAATCAGAGGCGGGGAATCAGAGGCGGGGAATCAGAGGCAGGGAATCAGATGTGCGGAATCAGAGATGGGGAATCAGAGGCAGGGAATCAGAGGCGGGGAATCAGAGGCGGGGAATCAGAGGCCGGGAATCAGATATGGGGAAACAGAGGCGGGGAAACAGAGGCTGGGGATCAGATA